>NW_024609846.1:135738131-135743131 GCF_016920785.2 Ixodes scapularis
CGTCCATAAGCTGGAAAAGCGTCAGTTTCCACCTTGGCCGCTTGAACGGCCCATAGCTTGAGAACAAAAAATCCTACGAAATTGCCGTTTGCGTCTTCTTTTATTATAAAAATTGCCCCAAAACATATATTGTTTTGAAAAAAATTAAAAATTCGACCCAAAATTTGTGCTTGAGTTGAGATAAAATCACCCTATATATATAAATGATGCTTGAATTGAGATGAAAACATCCCGGTACTTTTTACACTTTGATATCAATATGATATGCATCCGCAAAGGCGCGGCGAAGTATCGAGTATGGTTATCAGAGAAAAACGATCTACTCGAAGTACCTAACTTAGTCTGCACCTCAAAGAGTGTTACAGCTGTCTGTAGGCACCGCGTGTATCTAGACACTTTAATTTACCCAATATGCAGCGCCTTCCTGAAAAACAGTATTTTTAGACAAAACCTGAAGACTTGGAAGAAAAACGAAGGACGACTCAACAGAAATAGTTCTTTGTTTTCTCAGGGTTTTGACTTTAAATATGTTCAATCAGCCCCAGTTAGTTTGAGTCCTAACGTTTTGTTAATTGGAGCAGTATTCTGTAATGTACAGTCGCTCTTCAATTTTTATCGTATTGATCTGATAAGTCAATCGCCAAGCTTCGCTACCTTTCTACCAGAAGTCATTGTCAACCTGTGTCTTGAAAGAGAGGGCCCGCTAGAAGTTAATGACGAGCATATTTTTCTTTCTTTTTATTCACGAAAAATTAACGAGTCAAGCCGGAAGATTTTTTTTTTTACACTTCGTGGTATCTTGCACAAAAAGGGGCGATGCAACGATTTTTGTACTTTGCGCAAATACCGCTTAGAACGGATCCCTGACGTTAATGACCTGTGAAACGCCCGTTCGTTTTTCACCACACGCAATCGAAGTCGCAGAAAAAATGAAGAAAAACAAGCAAGTTGACCCCCTCACCTCGCAGCCAGAACAAGCGGCCACGTGATCTGAAGCCGATGATATGCCGCCAATTTTGATCATACCCACGCGCTGGGGTAAGCAAAGCACAAGACACGCGCTGAGTTCCGGACATTGGTATGGCACGGCTATTGTCGTCATTGAAGCGACTGGACACGAGCCACTACCCGAATGCTTCTCGAGCTATCGATTATCACGAGCTCAATTCGAGTGCCCATGAAATGCTCGGGTCCAATCTATGAGTCGCATTCAAATATCGCCACTAGGCGGTACTGCGACTGTCCAGCTACGTCACCAAGTTTCGCGAAGGAGAGATTGAATGAAAACGCTCGCTTTTGTACCCTCCCCTCCTCCTCAATAGCTGCGCTCTAATTTCGCATTACAGAGGTTTGTAAACGTCTTTCATTTTTTCTCTCTTTATTGCCGGTCTTTGGCGTGAGCATACAAGAATAAATGATTAATAAAAAACGAAGCACACCAGCCGATCAATGGTCAGCGCGACATGGTTGAAAGGGCTTCAACTCAGACAGCCACTCCGGAACACCAGGCAGAGTCTTCCACATCTCCCCAATTTGTCGCACAGATTAAACGAAATATTCGCGTACCTGTCCAGCATCAATATCGGCATGACGCAGAGTCACGCAAGATTTCCCAATACTGTGTAGGCCTACAAACAGAACAAGATCATTCGGCACATCGTGATAATTTTGTTCGGGTGAATACCTACCGTATAAGCTGCAATGTAGATCGAACGGGAATATAGGTTGACCCTCTAATTTACAAGTTGCAAAAAGCGAAAAAAATTTTTTATGGCAAGAAAATGCAACCTTACCTTGGTAACAAAATTGGCCAAGTGTATACGGAAGGACGAGAAAACACGTCACACTTATTTAATTGCTTCGCACGCAATAAAACAGGAAGTGCGCAAGCGTTACTACTCAGATTCTTCAGAACCTTTATCCGACGTCTAGTTTACTAACGCAATTCAAAGGCAAGATGCCGTCCTTTTGAATTGCGCCTTTGAGAACCCGGTGGCACGAGCGACCTCGACGGCTTTCATAAGGATGCACTGCGACGTCACAGGTAGCGATCTGGCGCGCAGATCTCGATAAAACTTTACCACCTTTGTTTCCAATTCAGGGTACACCGCAGTCCTTCATTGAAATGAAGTTTTCTTCGTTTTGCTGCACGCAGCCAGTTTTTGTCTCTGGCCTCGCCAGTAGCGTATGCTTTTCTCCGATACACCGAACTCTCGTTGCGCTGCAAGATTCCCGTGGATCTGTGCATAGGCGATTGCCTTCTTCCTCAAGGCTATTGTGAACTGTCTTCTACTTCCGCTCATTATCACTCCGGTAGTGGCAGCGGTAGATGTAAGAAACCAAGGAGCACAGGTGAATCGTGACCACCATCGTAAAAAATAAACAAATGCTAAACAATTGCAAAAAAAAAAATAACAACAAGATGGCGGCTTTAGCCACCCAGTGTTGCGAGATTATTTTTGTTTTAATCCTAATGACCGTTATATAAGACGAAGGTCGACGTTACCATGTCTATTTAAAAAAAAAAAAAAAAACAATCGTACTATACTCCGGTTTATACGTGTCTTACATGCGGATTCAATGGAAAATCGGTTTTCAGTGTGCGTTAAAATACACCAAAAAAAAAAAAAAAAAATAAAAAAAATGGCCTCTTAGCAATCCAGGAAAAGGTGTTCTACAGGCTTTGGTTTCTTTCTCAAGAAACAGTTGGGACTTCATAGTAGAGCCAACCCCTTTTTTTTTATCCACGCTTTAACCGGTAAAACTCTTGTAAGTAATTTAAAGAGAAAATGATTTAAACAGAATAGAATTAACATACCTTTTTTTAGCGCGTTTAAGAATATTTGGCCCCTGGCCTTCAGAGTGTAAAGATATGCTCAATGGTACAGGAAACATGACATCTACATGGTTTCTGTACAGTTGCTTCCGGGAGAGAAAGAAAAGCGTGTGGCCAAAAACAGAGTCGCTTGAAGAACTTCGCGAAGGCAGCCTTGAATCCCATCTCCAGTCACGGCAGATGAAATTACAAATTCAGGCCAAGCTCTGGAGAGGTGCACTGACACACCGTGCGTAAAAACAAATATTTCGTGTCGCGTAAAAAAAAAAAAAAAAAGAAAAAGATTTACAACTTGCTGCGTCATTGTAAGTTGAGCTTGTTGGTAAATATACCAACAAGCTCAACTCTTAACCGTTATTGCCGCATCAATATACGTGAAAATGATAGGTGCTCAGACCTAACGGTTCGTTCGGATCGACCGCTCCCAGGACGATCCCTGGATGAAAACAGCAAAAATGGGACACTTCGCGGGTTTCGGGCGGCGCCGACCGCGCTCCATATTGACTCGGGCCATTTTCGGCCTTCCGCCATAAGATTCCATTGACGTCACGCCTCTCGACATGACTCTGACGTCATGCCGCACATCAAGGCACCTGCTCCCTGGCGTCACCTAAAACCATGACGTGACATTGTGATGTCAAGTCTCGTTGCACAGTGACGCCACGCGACTTAATGACGTGAGGTGACACCGTGAGTCACGTGATGTCGTGACGTCACGTGGCATTCAGTCGTCATGTGACACCAATGACGGCTCGCAAAAAATAAACATGAGACTACTGTTAATCGGAAGAATAAAAACAAAGCGTTTTCGCTAATTATAGCACAAAACCACTGGCGTGAAATTACCTGGCGCTACACGCTTGAAACTTGTGCGAGAGACTTCGGAAGTTTTCTTCAGTAACCACAAGGTAGTGTTAGTTTGTGTGCAATAATATTGCATAATACGTTCAGGCAGCCACACCAGCGTGAGGGAGTGGTTCATGCAAACAGGTTGCTGTTTGCATGAACCACAGGGTGCTGTTTCGTAGTTCCCTAGATTTTAAACTTGGGCGCGCGATTTTTGAAGTATTCTTTAATTAACACAAGGCTTTCCTAGCTTGTGTCCCATAAAATTGTTTTACAGCTTCACCGAAATGCTCTCTACTTAATAATACACCCTTATTGGTTCCAAAACGCTATGGGATTCTCGTCCGGTGTGTTACTCGTTTTAATACAAAACGCCTATGCGGACTCCATGGTGCGCGCTCGCGCCTTTACTGTTCATTCGGTCCATCTGCTCCGAAATGACACTTTAGTGGCTCTGACATCAGACCTCAGGTATCGCAGTGTTTCACCTTACAGGTAGCTTATGTGTCTACCGATTTTTCGTACATTCACACGTAAGCAATGCAGTACCTGTAACACGTACCGTAAATTGCTGGAAAAATAAACAAATTGCACACCGTGGCACGTCCCAACATCTACAAATCCCCCTTTTTCAATTTCTCTGCTTTTTCGCGTAGTTCAACTGTCTGCTTCTGCCAATGCAGCTCACTGTCGCGATAATTTTCTAATGTGACTTCCAGGTACTTAGCTGGGTGGTGGCCCACCTAACGTTTTCAGACAAGCTTACATTCGTCATGCCCAAAACCTATACATTTCTGTCAATTCACAGCACTTCCACTACATTTACAAAACTCTTTGAGAATCTGCATCGTCTCACTTATACTCTTTTTGCCTACACAAAAAAGGGCAATTAGCGGCATACGCCAACACTCTTATCTCGCATGCCTGCAGCCTAAATACTCGCAGTATTTTGCACCTAAATATTTTGAAAAAAAAAAAAAATCAATGAAGATGCAAAAGAGTAGGGGTTACATAGGACAACCTTGGCGCTCAGAACGGCCAACTTGAATTCGTTCACTGATATTTTTGTCAACAACTAGATTTTCAGAACACCCCTTGTACGCCAGGCGTACTCCTTCAAGAAGAATCTATCCAACATTTATATGCTCCTGTATTGTAAAGATAAGTTAATGCGAGACCTGATCGAAGCTTTTTTTCAAATCTATTAAGAGCGTGGCAACTACACTGTGTATGCAATCGCAGCGTTCAAGAATACTTCTATGTCTATGTTAGATACTATTGTGCATCCTTTTATCGCGAGAGCGTTAAGAAACTCGTG
>NW_024609846.1:137247151-137330072 GCF_016920785.2 Ixodes scapularis
TAGCGGGCGTCAAAAACATTGCAGGAATAGCAGTTGACACCGGGGACGCTGGCGCACGAGTTGGTCACTGAGCGTCAGAAAAATTATGGGGATAGCAGTGGACACCGGCAACGCTGGTGGACTAATTTGTCAGCGGGTGTCAGAAAAATGGCGGGAATACCAGTTGACACCAAGAACGCTGGAGGACGAGTTTGTCAGCCGGTGAACGAAGAAGTGCGAAAATGAAAGTTTACACTGAGTACGGTGGCAGGTCAGTTAATGAGCACTACGATTTGTATTTGCTGGCCCAAGACGGCTTGTTGCTTCGCCTCATCCCAACGAAAGGCAAAGGGCAAAGGGACGGCTCTCCCTTCACGACGGTGGTTCCTAGAAGAGTTGATTTATCGGATGCTTTTTCGCGACTTCACTCTGGCTGTTCGTGGCACTGGCAGCAAAACTTTTCATGAGTCATGTCGCATCACGACCAGGCCGGGGATGAGGCGGGGAGACATTCCTGTGGGCTTGTAGGTGGCCAGCTTGCCTTGAGGCGTGAACGGTTCAAGCGGGCTTACTTGCTGTACAGCCGCCCCCTCAGAGGGCCGATGAGTCCCTAGAACCCGGATGCATGTGGACGGGACGGGACGCTGACGCTTATATCAAGGTGCGCAGGTTATACGCGGCCTTTACGGAACGCGGGTATAGTATGGCCATCCTGCCGCAGGCTTTGGAACCCTCCGCTTGGGCAACAGTTCGACTGCCCTATTGGAAAGACCCAATCTGAACAGCGTATTCTGGATATTGGTAAACAATATATTTTTTATTGTATTAAAATACGATATGAAAAGTGTGTTGAAAGACATTACATTTATTGTATTGCATTACAATAAGGGTTCGTATGGGATTCCAATATCCATACTAAGCTAAAAAACATTGGAATCCCATACCGTATTAACCCTTATTGGATCCCCATGTGTCGTATGGAGATCCAATAAGGGTTTACGATTCCAGTGTACTTAACGTATTATAGATATTGTAATCCAATATATTATATCGGCTACCAATAAAACTATATACGAGTTAAAATATCTCGTTCAGCACGACATTTCTTTGCAACGCAGCCTCTCCTTGTGTGTATTTCTGAGTGATAAAATAAAAAAAATGCTGCTGTTGTCAAATTATGAATAAAGAAGCAAAACACTGGGTTTATCCATACTAAATGTATTTAACATATTCCTGAACTACAGGATCTGGCATTTACTGCGAAAGAAAGTTAATTGTTTAGGACTATCATTCAAAAACTTGATGTTTGAAAACAGAATGTGAAATCCTCACCTTTTAATGAAAACAGCACCTGCTACCTGCAGCCATATAGAAACTGCAAGATAAAAATTTGTGATTAGTTCGCCACAAGAAGCAATCCTCCACTAAGCCGGATAGATTCAAAATTATGTCTGCGTGTATTACAGAAAAATAAGCTTCAATGCAGGAGCCCCCAGTCGTTCTGAGCTCCGTCAATTAAAAATGCCCTACAGCTTGTCTGGCTTCAGTTTTGCTGCTTCGGGAATTGTAACCGGACAAATATGAACTACTGTTTCTTGGACAAAACTCTCAGCATACAAAAAAAAAAAAAAAAAAAAACAGTTTACGGGCTGCTCATGTGCGTGCGCCGCTGATTCCGAAACTTTGCAAACCGTGGCGCCACAGTGTCCTGCTCGCTGTCGAAGCACTTCCTTTGCTTTTGGTATCATGGCCACACAACTCCCTGCGGAGAGGAAGAGGTTTCTTCTACTTTCTTGTGACATGTTCGTCTGAGGTTTTCTTTGCCCGGAGAAAGTTTTCCGCTCTTTCTCTGCCAAAGAACTAGCTTTCTCGGGACGATTGATGCCCCGCATTCTTAACTTTTTCTTTCTCTATAGATAGCATTTTTGACGAGATAAAATGAACTAACTGAAGCGATCTTCAGTAAGAATCAGATCTTTCTTAAGATCCCTACCGTTTCTTCGAATGGCGTTTTCTGGAAATACGGTTCGTGGACATCTTTTCACGGACATATATTTCATGAACACACAGTTCGTCGATGCTGTACGTTTTGTGGGCGCATGCCCCTGCGACGTTTTGTCAACAACGTATTTCTTCACTATAGCCGCTAAAAGCTAGCGCGCGATTCACTAAGGCGTGCCTAACCAAACCATGCCCCCTCCCCCTTGTAATCCAGGCGAGACGGAAAAAGATTTTTACAAAAATAGCAGGGTTGTGTGCGACAAAACATTTCAGCTTGTTCGATGAAACGAACAACGGGAAGCCTTTCGATCAAGCGTCGCATGTCGACGAAACGATCTGTAGATGAAACGTCAGTCGACGGACTGAATGCCACCGGGCAAAAATTTATATCCGGATCAGCGGATATCCGCATCCGCAGCCCCTGACATCCGCATCCGATCCGCAATCCGCCAAAATCCGTCTAATTTTTACCCGCATCCGCCAGTGTACTGTGGATATCTGCGGATATGCAGGGCTCTAATCATCACAGTGAGATGGCGCGCAGACGCTGATTAGACACCAGCACCAAGTCAGCGTTCTGCAGGGCCTCGGGTCCAGTCAATGCGCCGAAGGACGCTCAGTGTCGGGCTCGGAACTACAATAGCTGGGCTGGCACCATCCGAGAGGGATGACGTTATGTGGAGTTAAAGGAGGATGCTCATAGGCTTTCATAGTATAGTTGGTGTTGGCTTAATGTGACCACGTACCTTCATCGTCGAAGCCGTGCGTAATTTCGTGGCCGATGAGAGCCAATAGCGCCGTAATTGAGGTAGTTGGAAAGAAAGGAGTTGGGCTAGGCCGAGGCATTTCGACGACAGCTCACGAAAATTGTCCCACCTGGGCCGACCTTTCCAGAGGAAGATACCCTGTAGGTTACCGGCTAGGAACCCTGTGCGCAAAGAAACAAGTTTTCGTGTATCGTCAAACTTCATGAGAAATGCGAGACCGCTAGTTTAACTTCAATATTGTCCAATATCGTGCAAAAATTATGCCCCGTTGCAACGTTGCTCTGCCTAATACTGTACCGGGGATGGTTATCTTGCAATATATCCCTATTACGACTACCAGATTACTATTAATATTAAGTAGTAGGAAACCTGTACCAACTCAGCCACCTGTCAATCAAAGCCCCAAGGGGGCGGGGCCAGTCCCGACCAATCACAGAGCCGCAGGGCGGGGCCTCTTCCCTCTCTCCCATCCCAGGGACCAATGACAGGGCATGGGCGTTGGACAGTGACCAATCGGAGCTCGCCCGGGTCCCGCCCTCTCCCCCCCCCCCCCCGATGTACGCGGTACAGGTGTGAGGTCACGTACCTCAAACCTCAGACCTCAAACCTCAAATCTCAGACCTCAAACCACAAGCGTGGTTGACCAGGTGTTGACAGCTGTGGTCATCATCTGATAACAACCACGTGATGTCACAGGGTCCGAGCTTCGTCCGACAGAGGGCGCTATAGGACTTGAATTGCGGCGCTCAGGGCGTCTCACGTGTGATGTCACAGGGTTCGAGCTGCGTCCGACAGAGGGCGCTCACGTGATGTCGCACAGGGTTTGTGCTGCATCCAAAAGAGGGCGCTGCGCTCCGCTTATATGATGGTCACGTGACATTATTTGAATCGCTGCGCGGTAAATGCATTTTAATCGTTAAAAAAGGCTCCGCCGGCCGGCAATCGACCTCTCTACTTCGTGCACACCAGCCCGACACTGAACCCCTTGAGCTACGAGCACATTTTTTTCTTTATTGCATGGAAAGATAAACATAAACCACTTATTCACAGTTCACGGGCATGGTTCAATGTCATTTGTTAAGTCAAAATTATTTTATATCTATGAGACTACTAAACAAAGGTAACCATTCCGGAACTACTTCTTGAATGTCAACATTGCTTTCGAGACCGCCTTAGTTGTCCGTGTGTGTGTGTGTGTGCAATTCAGATCACGTGTTTTCCTGCCACTTGGCTTTTCTAATGCGGTAAAAAACAGGATGCGTCATTGCCGCAGGTCATGTGACGATGGTCGTGTAACGTAATGCATCGCTGGGCGCTAACGTTGCTCGTCTTCCTATCACGTGATTTCGTGCGCGCGATTCAAGCGGTGCTCGCGGCCTCGTAGCCTCGTGGCGCCCCCATTACTGTCGCATGTTTACGCAATGTCCAATATATATGTGCTATATGACGACGGCGCACCGTCATTAAGGCGATGACGCTCACGTCCGTCCAGTCTCTTCTCGCATTCATCATGGGCTCCTTTCTAATTGTCTGCGTGATCACCATCGGCGTCAGCATGTCGAACGCGAGCCTGCACGGAAATTGCACGCTCAAGATGAGTCTGAACAAGGAGACCAAAGTTCATCAGTGTCCTACATCCGTGCTAGCAATACGTGTATGGTCAAAAGAGGGCTATCCGAAAAGAGCCGGTGTAAATTTGAACAGGAATCAGACTGAGGCGCTGAAGCACTGTCTCAATGAGCTGGACGTTCTTGCTCCCCGGAAATATGATCTCGAGTTTGAATACAGCTGCATCATCAGCGAGTCCATGTACCTTCGAAGATGTCTTCTGAACATCTATCAAATTCAGCGACTGATCGGAGGAAGGAAAGCCTCATTGTACAGAATAAATCTCGATCCTAAAGCTATATTGCTCCTGTCCAAATTTTTTAATAAAAAATCATAAAACTTATTACGCGTGTGTGTGTGTTTCGCGCGATGTGTGCACACAGAGCCCACGATCGCTCGACGCATCGGGTAAAGAACGCGAACGTTTTTTGTTTTTTTTTTCATCTCTTTTATTGCTCAAAATCCTTCGCATTAACCAAACTTGTGCGAGGAATTGTAGCCCCTCCATTTTACGAGGTATTGCAGATGGGGCGCACGTCGGCGTCTCAAAATCTTTTCCACGATCCAGGTCTTGTTTTCGGCCAGGGAAACGCGCTGCAGTTATGCCTCGTAAAAAGATCCGAGAACGGGCTTTTTTCTCACCATATCGACTAGATGGTAGGTATTGGGCACACCTAATCAAATTCGGTCCACGATAAACACCTCGTCCGTGAACGACTGCTTGTACTTCTTCAAGAGAACGTGACGATCTTTGGGGATGCGCACATGCTCACCCACGCAAAATTTAGGTATTTTCACGCGACCGGGATCGGGGAACAAGTGAAAGAAAAATTCGGTCTGGTTCTGTGGGGTAACATCGACCGGCCTAGCGTTCGGTGTCCTGTGGTGGCTAAAATTATAAGATTTGACGATTGCCGGGAGGATTTCAATTAATCGTTTGGTTCGTGCATACTCAAAGTACTTGTAAACCCGACTCATTATGGTGCGTTTTACGCGTTCCACTATCGAAGCCTTTTGCTTCGAATTCACGGAATACAATCTAATGTCGTTTTTCTCCAGAAACGAAAGGACCAATCTTCCGTAAAATTCACGACCACGATCCGCACATAAACGCTTGCTTTTCCCCATTTTCCGAAAGACAATTTTCAACACCCCGACAACTTCCTCGCCCGTCTTTCGAGCTATGGGGACGACGGTGAGAAATCGTGAGAACGTGTCAATCACAAACAAAATATACCGTTTTCCATCGTTGTATTTGGCAATTTTTTTAATTTCCACTAGGTCAGCTTGATAGACGTCTCGCAGTCCCTAGGATAGCGTTTTGCGGTAAACGCGAGGGCGCTTGGTTTCCCTGAACAGCGTATATGCGTCCGATCCTTCTCGAAACTTTTCCGCGTTCTTTGTCCCGTATGTCGTGCGAGCCTGTTGATTCCACCGAAAGAGGCTGGATGACTTGCTTCGTAGTAGACGGCTTTGCTCCCCTTCTTTTGTGACGAAGACATGCTTTCTGGGAGCACCGCTTTGTTGGTCGGTAGTTGCGAGCTCGAAACGCTGTCAGGTTCAGGTGACAATTGACGAGAGAGGAAATGGCGCCTGTCATCCAGGGAGGCTGCCTGTTGTACAGCTCATCGTGCAGAAGCTCTACAATGCTGGATCCCTCGAGCGGCTCTCCGTGAACCACCAGCGTTCCCTCGGGGGTGTAGGCAATTACCGAGGAAATCGCGCCGAGGAGCGTCTCGACCTTCGCTCGGTGTCGTGGGTGAAAAGCGGAAAGAATTTCCTCGTCAAAGTAATCCTTGTCTAGAATTTCTTCCATGCTCTCTCGACCAGGCGCTGCGAGGCACGAGGTGCGGCGGTTGAAACGGGATCAGCAGGAGCCGGTTCGGTCGGCGATGGGGTCGGTGACCCAGTCCGCTGCTCCGGGGAAGCGGTACGAAGGCGCTTTGGCGAAGTGACCGAAGAAGAAGACGCACCTCGACGAATGATCGCCCGCGCTTTGAGGGTACTTCTTTTAAAGCGATCGTGATTCACGATGGTCACTGGCAGGTTCTCTTTGACCAATAACCTCGTGACGCGATCGAAGTGAGCCGGAACTGGCAATTTCTTTGAGAGTGAAACTAAATAGGAAATGTTGGATCCCTGTAGAGGTTTTTCGTCGATCGAAATTTCCAAGGTTTGTGGGTCCCAGCTCTTCGGTGAGCACCGGCTTCAGTAGAGCCAGAAGCGATCGACCCTTTTGTTTGTAGGTTTTGCTCAAGTAATTGACTATAACGGAAGGGTCGTCCCCACGCTGTTCCTCGCTCGCCTGCGTTGTCCGTTGTTCCCTGATGGGTGTCACTTTAACCTCGTCGATGTGTGCGCTACTCTCATTCGACGTGTACGGACGTAACATTTTGTGTAGCGTTTGAATTATTTTCTTTAGCTTGATGTCGTCCGGTTCGTCGTCTTCTTTCAGAATCTCAAGAATGTTCTCTCTGTAAGGTACGAGATGGTACTTTTTCATGTTTTTCAGACTCTGATAGCCTTTGCGATGGCTCTTCCCCCGTTCGTTGATATGAGGCCTAGAAGAGCAGGAAGGATCAGGGGTACGAAACCTCCCTTCAATACCAACGTCTTTCTTACGTTCTTGTGCGTGTCTTTTCGATTTCCCAGTGACCGTATGACGGGTGCAAATCTCTTCACTTTCTTTTTTTATAGCTGCGGAGAGAGGGAGGTTTCCGGCGCACAGGTTTAAACAAATTTCCCTAATTATTTTCAGATGCTCCTCCTTGGCGTGACGTAGTAGTGATTCCCTTTGCCTACACGATTTGGCTTCCGACAACAGGTGCAAGAATCTTGCGTGCTTGGTGATGCGGTTCATTAGGAGACGGACGTGTCGTACGCGACTTCCGGACCCTCGTCCGGCAAGATTTTTGCTCTCACACGGAAATTATCGGGACAAGTTTGCGATAGGTCTATCAGAATGTAACTGAACGGCGTTCTACACGCGTCCGAATATATACGCGGTAGAACCTGCCCCCTGCTACCCCCAAAGAGCTGTCGGAATAGCACTTGGAGCTGATCGGCAATCTTAACTGAACAGAATATAATTAAGGCCGAAGAATTTAGGCTTATTGTTCTAAAGTACGCGTCTTGGAGGAACATGTTCTGCGCGGTGAAAATGACCGAGGCATTATAGTGATGAACAGATCCTATAAAATATTCACAAATGTCTTTGAGCTTCGTTCGATTTGCGAGAAATTCGTCGAATATGATCAGCGAATTTCTTTCGGGGTCTAAATTTTGCGGGATCTCCTTGGTGAAAATGACCCCGCTCGTCTCCGAAAACCAGCTCTGGGGAAACACAAAAACGTAGTAGACGACGTGAAACTCTTTGTCGAACATTTCTCTTCTAAATCTCAACAATTTGCGAATATACGTGATTTTGCCAGATTTAGAGGATCCAATCATCGTGATTGATGCCGGCGTTTGGAAACGAAATTTGTCCAGGCCCGAACACATGTCGGTGACCATGCATGCTACGCTCGTAGACGAGTGAAAAGAAGGCATTGCAGACACGTTTCTAAGTACTCGCGCGAAGCACATTCCCGCGCGACGGGAGACTCGAGCGGCTTTTGCTTCACGAATAATGCTCACACGCGTCGCAACAGTGCGGTTTATAACGACGCCCGAACGTATACCCAAATCACAATGTTTACCCAAGTACGTACCTAACAGGAACAAGTCTAGACATGTTTGGACGTGTATCGAGAGCTCGGAATGTGACTTTTTTATATGCAAATTAAATACGTTGTGTTGACAATCCGCTCGTTCGCTTTTGTTTTCCAGTCTCATGTTGTTATTTTTTTTTTTTTTCATGTATAGTGACGCACGTGTTGATTCACGGCGAGTCGTCATTTCGCAATCCGCTTGGTATAAATGCCGAGGGTTCATCCGCTTATCTCCGTTCACTGCTTTCTCTCCGCGGAAAAAAAGGTAATGCGAGAAAAAGCTTTGCAGGTCCGCCGAGCACTAACGTGATTATTTTCAGACCTGTACTCTCACCTCGAGCTATCGGCGCCGCCCTCTCCGCGGTCAATTCAAAATGGACGGGATCCTGAACAAGCTGTCTTCACTGCGAGCGTCGTCATCCTCTGTCTTCGTAAGCATGACCACCATTCCGTGTAATGTTAAGATACCCGTGCTGGATCTGAGGCGAATGGACACCCGTTACGGACCATCAGTTTGTCTTACCCTCCAACTTGAGAGCGACGTCGTAAAAGCATTTTTACCGAAACGATTCGCCGAGCTCAACGAGGAAGACATCCAGAAGACGAAGGCAGTGATCGGACTATTAATGAAAAAAAAAACCATCGGTGACGTGCGGTCACCCGTTGTTACCTTCTCATGCTCTGACTAAAAACTTGTGAGTCACGCGGAGCAATTAAAAAAAAAAATGGCAACCTGCCACTTGTGCGATGCGCAAGAGCGGCAGCAGTACTTCAGCGCGGAGTCGTTACAAGTTCACCTGGCCCAGGTTCACAATATCCCGCCCGCAAGATTTCCTTCCCTTCATCAACTCGCTGTGCGCCTTTTGAAACTTTACCGCGCGTTATGATATGCATTTGCACGAGCGCGACGATGAGTCTCACGATGTATCCACGCTTTTTCGGCTTCAGTCCGACGCAATGGCCAATGTTTTTAGGCATTATGAAATGCCATTGCGTTTTTTCATCACACTAACCGTGGCAATGACTCGTCTCAATGGCGACGATGAATTCGAATTCAGCGTGCACTACTTTCATTCTTTAGTGCACACGGTTTGGGCCGAAGGTAGCATTCACGATGCTCTACAGACTGCATGCGCCGAAATCTCTGCTCGCCTCGAACAGTATCAAGAACGAGGATCTGGGCTTGTCGTCGTCGCCACTCAGACCTGCACCATCACCGTTGGACGTTTCATTCCGCCCACGGTAGGTTGTGCAAGCTTCGTGTTGCCCGGTGAACTCCCAAGCAGACAGTGCCTAGTGAATGTGACCGAGCAACTGAATGACTCGGAAAGAAACATGTGCTTTGGGTTTTCTGTGCTCACCGGTCTCCATCCCGTACCCTCTAAACGATCGAGAGCTTCTTGCTACCGAGAGCATTTGACCAAGTATTGGTTCCCCACCAGGTATCCAGTGACGTTTCCGCAAGACGTGCAGGCTTTCGAGAGGAAAAACTCCGTGTCCGTGAACGTGTACGGTTATGATCGAGAACAAAGGTTCGTCTACCCACTCAAAGTCAACGATAGCGAGCGGGAGAAGCACGTGGATTTGCTTCTAATAGACGATCACTTTGTTCTAATCACCAACTTTGCCGGACTGTTCGCGAACAGCCGCAGTCACCGTTTTCGCTGTAAAAGGTGTATGATGGGCTTTCGCTTTCACACTGCGCTGGGGAGTCATTTATCGCTGTGTAAAGAAAACAAGGCAGTCCGAACAGTGTGTCCTGCAAAGGGGGACGCGCTGTATTTCCGGAGCCCACACACGATAGAACCTTTCCCCTACTTTTGTGTCTACGATTTCGAGGCCATTCTGGAAGCGGAAAACATGGGTCAGGCTTACGAGAAGCACGTCCCCAGTTCAATTTGGATACTCGTAACCGGATCCACGGACTCGCGCATCGTCGAGCAGTTTTTGTACCGGGGCGAGGACTGCGTGGAAAAGTTCATTTCCATCCTTAATCAATTGTCAAAGCTCATTGGCGAATGGATTCGAAGTGAGGAAGTGCCAATGGTGAGCGTGAACGAAGAGGCTCATGCGTCGGCCTCTCACTGCGCGATTTGTGGCGAATTGTTCGGAAATCGAAAGAGAAAAGTCAGAGATCACGACCACTTCAGCGGGTCGTACAGGCAGTCGTTGTGTCAGGGATGCAATTTAAATCTGAGAGTAAACAAGAAAGTAATTCCAGTGCTCGCGCACAACCATTCGTATGACCTGGCCTTTATACTACCGAAACTCGGCTTATTCGAGTCTAAAGATATTAAAGTGCTCGATAATAGCTGCCAGCAATTTAAGCGACTCGACGTGGGTAACCTGCGGTTTCTCGACAGTCTGGCATTTCTCCCCACCAGCTCGGACGCGCTGGTTCAGGAGCTCCGTTCCAAGAGACTAGAAAACCTGCGCTGTCTAAAGCAGGCTTTTCCGCAGCACGTTGAGCTTCTGGTGCGGAAAGGCGTATTTCCCTACGACTACGTGACCAGTTTCGAGGCTTACCGGGAGCCCGAGCTACCGCCGCCCGAGTCGTTTTACAACAAGCTTAACGACAGCCAAATTTCAGAGGAGGTCCACCGTCACGCCCAAACCGTCTTTGAAACATTTAATTTCAAAAGCCTAGGAGAATACAGTGACTGCTACCTGCAACTCGACTGCCTACTTCGCGCGCCGACGTGTTCCAAAATTTAAGGAAATGGACTTTAGACACGTACGAGCTCGATCCGTTACACTACGTTTCCCTCCCCGCGCTCAGTCTCGCCTGCGCACTTAAACAAACTGGGGTGAAACTGGAGCTGCTCGAAGACGTGGATGCGTATCTCTTCATCGAAGCGGGTTTGCGTGGAGGAATCGTTCAATGTGCGATTCGCAACACGAGGGCTAACGTGCCAGGAACCGCATGTTTCGATCCGAACAAGGCGGTTTCTCAAATTTTAGACCTTGACGTGAACGGTCTTTACGCTTCCATCATGCGACAATCCCTTCCATGCGCAGATTTTCGCTGGCTAGACCGCGAGGATATCGACGCTCTCCACTTCCAGCAGGTTCCCGACGACGCGCCCGAGGGTTACATTTTAGAGGTGGACCTTGACTACCCTCGGGAACTACACGATTCGCACGCGGGCTTTCCCCTGGCTCCCGAGAAACGAGGAGTCCCGCTCGAATGGCCCTCACCCTATCAAAAAGCGCTCGTCGAAAAATGTCACCTACCCCAGCGAGAGATCGAGTGAAAGTTGCTTCTCACCTTTTACCCGGAACGCAATTACATTATCCACTACCGAAATCTCAAGCTGTATCTGGAGTTGGGCTTAAAACTAAAGGTCATTCATCGCGTTTTGAAGTTTTCGCAGAGGGCATTTCTTAAACATTTCATCGACTTTAACCACAACCTCCGAAAACAGGCGACAAATACTTTTCAAAAGAACCTCTCTAAGCTCATTATGAATTCAATTTATGGCAAGACTATCGAAAACCCACGTCAGTACAATAACCTTGTCATTAGCGTGAGCGAGGAGGAAGTGCTGAAAAACCTGGAGAAACCTAACCTCACACAGTTTGTGATCTTTCAGTTTTCCCAGAGAACCCTACACTTAAACAAACCCGTGTACGCGGGCTTCTCTATCCTAGTGATGTCCAAACTGGTCATGTACGAATTTTTCTACAAGCAGGTCAGGCGCGTTTTCCCCGACGCTCGCGCAGCGTACAGCGACACGGACTTGTTCATCCTCCAAATCACCGACCCGGATGTAGACTCGAAGCTCGCGACCCTTGCCAAAACTCACCTGGATACTTCTGAGAACCCGGCCGATCACCCCTTGTTCTCTCCCGCAAACAAAATGAAACTAGGAGTGTTCAAAAACGAGCTCCCAAAAGATCACAATTTTGGATTTGTTTGTTTAAACCCAAACTCTATTCGATGGAACTAGCCTCTAGAGAGCACTACGTCAGGGAGAAAGGAGTGAAAAGGTGCGAGTACCGTAAGCTAACCTACGAGCTGTACGTTCAAACTCTCGAGCAACAAACTCTGTACAAGTTCACGCAGCGGACTATCGCTCGTAAGTTGTGCAAGAACAAGGCTGTTGTCATGGAGAAGATAGGACTCAACCCGTTTTACAAGCGCTGCATCGACTCTGACGGCGTTTCAACTCTTCCTTTCGGACATTGGAGCCTTTCGTGAAGTGCTTTTTTTTTCATTTCAAGCTGATGTATTTGTGTGTGTGTGTGTGTGTGTGTGTGTGTGTGTGTGCGCGTGCGTGTGTGTGTGTGTGTGTGTGTGTGTGTGTGGGTGCGTGGGTGCGTGGGTGCGTGCGTGCGTGCGTGCGTGTGTGCGTGCGTGCGTGCGTGCGTGTGTGTGTGTGTGTGTGTGTGTGTGTGTGTGTGTGTGTGTGTGTGTGTGTGTGTGTGTGTGTGTGTGTGTGTGTGTGTGTGTGTGTGTGTGTGTACAGAGGGTATTGTAAAGAGCCATTTTTATGTAGCGCGAGGTTGTTTTTTTGTTTTTCACCAAGTGTTTGATATTTGTATAAAGAGCTGTCGCGCGCCATCTGCTTCTCCATGTTTTGAGACTATCTTAGATGCATGCATATTGAATAAAAAAGAGAAAAAGATCCATCCTTGCTTTGTGTCCTTTTTGTGGCTTTATTTCGAGATCAGGTTACAGAGCGGAGCAGCAGGAGAGCTTTAAAGCGGAAGAAGGAAATTGCTTGCGCACGAGTATGGAAATCTGTAGGTCGTTCCGTCGCTAGTCGCTCGCCGAGAAAGCTTGAATGCACTCACGGAGCGGTACACCGCAACACAGGCGCGCACCCACGTATAGACAGTAAAGTCCGCACGCGTGCGACAGAGTCCCTTGAATTCGTCTCTTTGAGTAGAAGAAACTCGCTGCGCCTCCAATGAAGTCGTAAAGTTCCCCGTGAATCGGAATCATTCCGAAACTGTCAAAATAAGTAATTGCCTTGTCCTTTGGGCATACGTAGAAAAGAACCCAGTGTTCACCGAACGAAGACCTCGGTGCCGTGTTCACTACGTAAAGACCGGGTGACGCTGCCTCTTGACCAATCTCGTCGCACGCGAACGTGCCACAAAAACAGGGACGCGTGCAGTGATTTCCCGCGAACATTGGGTAAAATTCGTGTTCTTCCATTTCAAGCGGCAAACTTGACGTTTCTCTCCTTGTCAATTTCCAGGACGGGAGGCGTTTCTGACATAAAGAGAATGGTGATGACTTTAGTTAGATCTTGCTTGAAGGTCAAGGTGAGTCTCACGTTCGCCGTGGAGATTGGACAATGACTCTGCTGTTCCCTGTCCGGAGTCAAAATGTAGTAGAGCAGAAAGGAGTCTTTTGAGAAGGCACCTTTAGAGTAGGGGACGTCTCTTCGATTGGGGCGGTGTTGGAAGCTCATATAGGCCTTCATGTACAGATCTTGAGCAAAATCAAACTGCTCCGTCTGCTGGCAGCCACCCACGTCCAGGACCGCCGTTTTCAGGTTGAAGTGTTTGAGCTTGAAGGGGTCGTGCTCGCGACTTCCCTGAAACGCCTCGCTCTTCACGAAAGCGACGAGGAGCTTTGACGGCACTCGATGCGGATACAGATCGTCGAGGACAATGTGCGACACACCGGGAGAAACGGTTCTGGTCTTGATCTCCACCCCACGTAGTAGATAAGTCGCGGGAGAGGACTGCAGACGTCTTTCGATGCCCACAAGCACCGTCGGGGCCACTTGCACGCGTCGAATGTAGAGCACAATGCGAAGAAGTTGGACGACGTGTCTCTGGGGAACCGTCGAAGCGGCCAAGAGCCTGAAATCTTCGGTATTTTGCCGCAGCACGATGCGAATATCCACCCCGTTCAAGAGAAGCTTGTCCTGGTGACATACGTCACTCATAAGAGGACAAAACAAATCACAGGGCGTACTTCCTTCGGTTCTTTTAAAACGTCCCATAAGGCCCTTAGCACCGGCGGGAAGGTCGAGCTTTTCGGACGTATTTACCGGGTCTTTTTCGTACAACATCGCAGAAAGAGAGTGATCCCTACTCGGTCTGGTTTGCGTGCAGGAGAATATCGAGATAGGAACGATAAGCATAATTCTCGTACTGGCTCACCAAAGTCTGATTCAGATACGCGTGTAAGTATTGAAAAAGGGAGCGTCCAAATGCCTGAACCGGTATGATCTTATCGTGCGTGACAGTTCCGTCCGTCGCGGTGGTGCTCGCGGGGTCGCCATTGGCTCGCACGATTTTTGACTGGATCTGCAGGAAGCTTGATTTCAGATCGTAGAAGTAAGGTCCTAAAGACGGAACGTGAAATTCTAAGACGGAAGTGGATGTTGTCGTGGCGACCGAAAAGAATTCGATATATTCGGCCTTTTCCAAAGCAAAAGACGTAGGCGAAAGAGAGAACAGATCGAGCTCTCCGCTGGTGCACAGACAGGAACGCTCGTGCAGGGTAAAAATATCGCCCGTCATTTTTTTTAGGAATCGAAAAAAAATGAAAGCCGCTTACAACTCCCTGTAACGCCGAATTAGAGCGCAGCTCTTGAGGAGGAGGAGGGAAGGGCACTGGGGGGGGTTAAACTAACCAGGGGGGGGGGGTCACGTTACCTTGGGGGTCACGTGACCCCCAATGCCGATGATGTCATCACTGACGTCACTGATGACGTCATCAGTGACGATGACGATGCGGGTACCGATGACGTCATTAGTGACGTCACTGATGCTTCACCAGTGATGATGACGATGACGATGCGAATGTCGGTGACGTCATCAGTGACGTCGCTGATGACGTCATCAGTGATGATGACGATGACGATGCGGATGCCGGTGACGACATCAGTGACGTCACTGATGACGTCATCAGTGATGATGTCGATGACAATGCGGATGTCGGTGACGTCATCAGTGATGATGACGATGACGATGTGGATGCCGGTGACGTCATCAGTGATGATGACGATGACGATGTGGATGCCGGTGACGTCATCAGTGATGATGACGATGACGATGTGGATGCCGGTGACGTCATCAGTGATGATGACGATGACGATGCGGATGCCGGTGACGTCATCAGTGATGATGACGATGACGATGTGGATGCCGGTGACGTCATCAGTGATGATGACGATGACGATGTGGATGCCGGTGACGTCATCAGTGATGATGACGATGACGATGCGGATGCCGGTGACGTCATCAGTGATGACGATGACGATGTGGATGCCGGTGACGTCATCAGTGATGATGACGATGACGATGTGGATGCCGGTGACGTCATCAGTGATGATGACGATGCCGATGTGGATGCCGGTGACGTCATCAGTGACGATGACGTCATCGGGGGGTCACGCGACATCGGCGGGGGTCACGTGACCTCGAGGAGGGGGCCACGTGACTTCGGGGGGTCACGTGACCCCCCACGAGGTCACGTGACCTTGGTGGGGGGCTCGCGCGGTGCATTATGGGACATTTCCCATGATGCACCGCGCGGTTACGCCGACGCCGACGCCGACGGCGACGCCGCTCAAGCCGGAAACGGGCCCCTAAGAGCTGCGCTCTAAAAGTCATGCACGACTTTTCGTTTCTTTTGTCGTCTAGAAACTGAACAGCACTGGCTGGACGCCTTTCTTTTATGCCCTCCGCCAGACTGCAGCTTTTGGAGAAACTCGTCTCTGGTGCTTCGATACGTGCCGCCAATTCCCTTCTTTACGGCGTCATTCAGCGAGGAACCCTGCCTCATTCGCTATGCGATACCTCTACCCGTGGACACTAGTTTTCGACCCAGATAAGGGGCCACTCGCTTTGTAAACACTGGCGATAGCCTCTGATAAATGTCCGACAGTAGTCCGCTCCCAACTTGGAACAGGGCCCCGGACACAAAATGCGTGAGCGGTCTTTCTCCGGAACCCGAGAAATGTTCTAAACAACACGGTGGGGACTTTGCGTGCATTTTCTAAAATGAAGAGTGGCTGCAACGCGACCCGATCCGTCCAGAAATGGGATGTAGCTTCCTCTCTCGTCAACAAGCTCGAGACGAATGGTGCTGACTTCTTTTACGATCACCTTCTTATATTGGGGTAGATTGAAAGAATACGATATCATTTCGTTTCGTTTTGACACTACGAATGGGACGACTCTCAAGAGAGGAGCTTTCACGTCACCGACGTGCTCCGCTTCTATGATATCGCAATAGGTAAAAATGTAATTGCTGGGAAATAATATGACATCATGACATCGCGGTCTGCCACCGAGAAGGAAGTGCACACGCTTTTCTGACCAAAGCCAAGCATGTGGGATAAGAGAGCATTGATTAAGATATACCCGCTGTTGCGCAACTGTAACTCTACGACTTTGATGTATGGATTATAACGAAGCAATATTTTCGAAGAATTGGGCTTAAGATGAGACTGGTACGCGCTGTTTATCGCGTTAATGAAATCTTCTGGCGATTCGTAGAAGCCCCCGAAGATCTCAATTCGATCCTGAATCATCAAGTGCTTTACCCTCGTCAGCTCTACCTCTACCTCCCGATCGAATGTATCTTCCTCCACGGGGCTGCCTTCGACGGGCTGACCTGTTCCAAAAACGATCTCAGCAAATCCGAGTTTTTTTCGACAATGTACACTGTTAGTAAGTCCCGTGTATTTGGCGAATATTTGGGGTGAAAAACACGCTATTTACACAAATTACCATAAATTTACACGATGAGTAACGGATAATCCGTTCAGAAATCATGCGAGGTTGTAAAAAACGTGTTTTGGTTCGGTCATACACGCATAACCGTGTAGCCGACCTCGATAACATGCATCGCCCC
This sequence comes from Ixodes scapularis, assembly GCF_016920785.2. Taxonomy (NCBI): domain Eukaryota; kingdom Metazoa; phylum Arthropoda; class Arachnida; order Ixodida; family Ixodidae; genus Ixodes; species Ixodes scapularis. Next base: position 137,264,044 of record NW_024609846.1, read on the forward strand.
CGGCGACGACCGCGGCATTGCCGGCTACCGAAGCACCTGAATGCTTGGGGACACACTTAGAAAGGACCGTCGAGACAAATGCCGCGGAACGAAACATGTCTCGGAGACAGATATGCACCAAAAGCAATTGCGCCATGTCGCAAGACGTTGGCGAAACCCGCGCTTACCGTGCTCGCCGCCATCTTCTGGTCGACGGCAATGCGGCTTCCCTCATGTCGCTCATGTTTGTATTTAGTTTAGGGGTCCTGATAACAGTTTCTTAGACACCACAAATAAAGTCATGGGTCTAATTATTCGTTCCAAACAGTTAAAATGGATATAAAAAGCGTGTCCTCGATGTGAACACGTGACATTTCAGTTGGTTTCGTTTTTGCTTCAACCTTCAACTGCAAGCGATCTGGCCACGGCGCAAGCGCAACGCCGATGTACGCTGGAAGCAAGCGCCGGTTGGCTTTCGTTGTTTTTGTTTGACCGGAGAAAATCTGGCAAGTACGCATGGCGCCGCTACTGTTTTGGTTTGACGGGTCGCGAGAAGCTTCGCATAGAGCTTCGGAATTTGCGAGCACATGGTGAAGACGTGACCGGAGAAGTGCCCCTGTGATGTTCCTGGAAGACGGAAAGTAGCATTCGTAATCGTCGTGTGTCCTTCGAAAGCGAAGGGAGTCACAGGGTCCACGAGTTCGCAACCACAAGCCAAAGTTCACGACAGCGCGGCGTTGACTTCGGCGATCTCGTTCTGTTTGGTGCAACCCGGCGATGCAAAAAAGAGCTGAAACATTCGTCGTGTTTGGTGCGGTGCTTTGTATTCCGGGTCTGTTTGAACCACGCTTTTAACACGGAGCGCAAATTGTTTGTTGCGTGGTGGAAGTTCAACGGGTACAGTCCCGTCGTCATCAGCTGATCCGGTCCAGCTGGTCCGGGAGGACGCAGCGAGCGTTTTTAAAAGTAAATCTTCCTTCGTTCCGTTTCAAACTGTGGAAGTATCCCGACACATACCGTGAGTAAGAAGCAGCGGGCGTTTTCAACAAAATTACGTTGTTTTAATTGAATAATGGACTCCGGATTGTTGTCTTAAATCTGTCGTTTTTTATGCTTCGTGTTGGACTGCGTTTGCATAGCGACGCACACCACTCGAGTGGATGATTCGGTCCTGCAACGAGTTTGTTGCGCCAATCATGCGGCGTGAATAAATTAGGGCAAGGTTTCCTACCTGCCCACAGATGCATGTACTGAGACCATTTTTTATGTTGTGAACGTAGTGCTCTTTCTCTATTTTGGAAGACGCGTTGGTGCATTTATTATGGTACAATCACTTGAGAGTTGAGAAATTGGAGAGCGAGCAAGCTTTCCCAACTTTGTCTCTTTCTCTCTGGCACTGCCCTGTTTCAGTTTCAGTAGGCATATCTACTAGCAGGTACAAACTGCTCTAAAGCAGGTACAAACTGCTCTAAAGCAGGTAAAAAACGGGAAGCTTAGGACGGTGCGGACTCCGTGTTTCGCGCTTTTCGCAAGGTGAGAGGGTAAATGCTTTTGGGAGATATGCGGAATATGCAAGCGATTTTGTTATGCCCGTCGTTTGCGTCTCTCCAGCAAAACGAATAAGATCATCTACTACAAAGGCGCAATCACAAGCCAATATTTACGATAGCAGTGTTGAGAAATAAGAGACGAGGAAGAGCGCGCGGACGATTGGGGGGGCACGCGGGGTTTGCGCACCCGCAAAGTCAGTGTTCCATAAACGGCCATCCGAACAGGACACGTCTCGGGTCCCTTCCTCCACATAGAAATTGGTGCCGAAACCCCTCGAGAGGACATGGACCGCCTACGCAGGACCCGCGGCGTTGTCCGCTCCGCCGTCACCAGGACAATATCCCAGCTGGACGTTCTTATCCAGAACCCGAACACAACAGAGCTTGACTTGCGGCTCCCGCTCGACTACCTCATCCAGAAGCAGACAAGCCTAGATGACCTGGACCGGGATATTCTTACATCGACAACGGACGACGACTTGGAGAACGAGATCGAGGGAGCAGAGGACTACCGCACGGGGATTAGCCACGGCATCACGCGCCTTCGTTACGCCCTGGAAAAACTAAACCAACCCACGATCACCGCCACGCGTGTTGCAAGCACCCCAACCGACACACTGCAGCACAGCGGCAACCCTCCCACAACCGAAACCCTGAGCAGCCTTTCTCCCACCGGAACCGTCCCTACAGCACCCGCTCATGGCAGTCATCGAAGGGTCGCCCTTCCCAAACTCCAGGTACCTACCTTTGCCGGAAACATCAGGGATTGGCAGGGATTTTGGGACCATTTTGATGTCACGATTCACAGAAATCCCGATCTTCCTCCTATCGAGAAATTTAAGTACCTCATGACATACCTCACTCACAACGCAAAGCGGGCTGTCGAAGGCATTCGTCTCTCCGAGCAGAATTATGACCTTGCAGTTCGTACACTTCATGACAGATTTGGAAGACGTGATATCTTGATCGACGAACACATTAACCAGCTACTGAATCTTCCGAAAATAAGCAGTTCAAGAAACGCCATGCAACTACGTCAGCTGTACGACGCCATTCGTTTCCACACAACATCTCTAGAAGGCTTGAATGTTCCTCCCAACAACTACGCGGTGGTTCTTCATCGTGTACTGATGAGAGCTCTTCCCGAAGATCTAGCACTCATGTACCGACAGAAAATAAAGGAAAGTGCGACAACAGACAGCCCCAACGTGCTCGAATGGCGCCCAGACGATCAAGTCAAGCTTATCATGACGTTTCTTCAAATCCAGATCGAGATACGAGAGGAAGGGTGCATGGAACAACCTACTCGGGCATCCGAAGGCCCACCGCATCAGCCGAACTTACAAACTCAGTCCTTATCGTACAATCCATCTGCACTAGCACTGACCAACGAATCAGTTCACCGCCGAGTTCTTTCGTGTCCGCTCTGTGGCTCCGCCGAACACGACGTTCAGAGCTGCCAGGTTGCACTATCGACCCAGGAAAAACGATCAAGGCTCACACGGGCGCGCTGCTGCTTTAAGTGCGGCAAACGCAACCACATCGCTCGTGCCTGCCGCACAGCAAGGAGCCTAACCTGTACCGCTTGCGGAGGGCACCACCTGACCATCCTATGCGACGTTTCCCGACCCCCTCAAGCTACGCAAGGCATCGGTCAATCTGGAGAAGATTCCACTCCAAACTCTGCGGCAGTTATTAGTGCCCGAACGATTGCGGCAAAGCAAGGACCGTCAGTTCTGCTTCAGACAGGCCAAGTGTGGGCTTCTTCGCTCTATCAAACAGTTCTTGTTCGAATACTGCTGGACAGCGGCAGCCAAAGAACCTTCGTTCGTCGCGATGTCTCAAAACATTTGAACTGCACAGCTCTTGGCAACGAAGAGCTCAACGTATTCACATTTGGTAACGCTCGACGACCTTCACGCTATCACTGCCGTCGAGTTACCATCGAACTATGCGGTCGAACCACCGGCACACGAGTCAACTTGGAAGCATTGGAGGTGCCAGAAATCTGCACTGTCACCAGTCATCCGATCGGCGAAGAGCTGCAAGGTCAACTCCACTCTGAAAACATGCTGAGCGCCGACATAGCGCCAGAAGGTATGCCATGCCCGAATGAAATAGGTGTTCTCATAGGATCTGACGCCTATTGGAAGATTGCCACAGGCAGAATTAAACGCCTCAGCGAGACACTAACGGCAGTTGAAACCGTCTTTGGCTGGATGATACAAGGGACGTATACCTATCATTCTGGCAACCCACGAAGCACAGTCACCACCCTTTCACTGTCATGTGAATTCTCCAACGACGGGAACGAGGATTTTGATCCTTCACAAATGTGGCGTCTAGATGCCATGGGTATCACCGACTCAGCTGACACTCAACCAATTGATCATCCAGCGCTCCAACAATTTGAAAGAAGCATAAAAAGGCATAATAGACGGTACGAAGTGCCTCTCATGATAAGCACCGCCGGTCTAGGACCAGATTGCAACAACCGCAGCATTGCAGAAACCCGACTGTTCTCACAACTTCGGCGGTTTAAGGGAGAACCAGAATTGCTGGAGCAATACGACAAAACTATCCGAGCCTATTTCGATGAAAACCACGCAGAGAGGGTGCAGCCGTCAACACAACGAGCAGAGAACACATACTACCTGCCACACCACGCTGTAATACGCCGAGATGCTATTACCACAAAAATCCGCGTAGTATTCGACGCTTCTTCTCACGCTCCCAACAAACCATCGTTGAACAACGTCTTAGAAAAGGGTCCCACGCTGGATGCAAATCTCCTCCAACTTCTCCTCACCTTCCGATGCTCCAAGGTCGTATGCGTGGCCGACATTCGAAAGGCTTACCTGCAGATTCAGGTTCGTGAAGATGACCGCGACGCACTTCGCTTCCTCTGGGTCGACCAACTTCCCAAAGGCACAGATGCTCCAAGGGTAGTTGAATGGCGAATGACAAGAGTACCGTTTGGAGTCGCTTCAAGTCCATTTCTGCTCGCCGCTACTCTTCGCCATCATTTCAAGGCCTTGGAGAGCAGGTACCCCGGTACTGTCACCCAGATCCAGGATGCCTTCTACGTCGATGACTTAATTGTTGGAGCATCCACGGAACACGGCGCGTTGCGCCTCTACCACGAGAGTACAGCCATCCTCGCAGAGGCCAGCATGGAACTAAGGAAATGGGCTTCGAATTCAAGCGCGCTTGAACAGCAGTTTCTTGAAGATGGTACCGCTTACGACAATGAAGCCGGCACGACGCGCACAATGAAGGTTCTTGGGATTATTTGGGACCGCACAACCGACGAAATCATTTTGAGCTCGCAAAACGTCACTACGTTTCTCACATCCCGACAACCAACAAAACGCTCAGTTTTGCAAGTTTGTTCCCGACTTTTTGATCCTCTAGGCTACCTGGCTCCTTTCACGATTCGGGCCAAAACCCTTTTCCAATCGCTTTGGATAAACAAACACCCCTGGGACAAGGTTCTCCCGCAAGAAACGCAGAGTGAATGGAACGCATGGTGCACTGAATTATCTATTTTTGAATCATTTCGCATACCCCGGTATGTAATTTCCTTGTCGCCTAGCACTATTGAGCTTCACGTCTTTGTCGACGCAAGCCCACAAGCTTATGGCACTGCCATCTACGTCCGTTCCATCAACACAGATGGCGCGATTTCAACGCGTTTGTTGATAAGCAAGAGTAAAGTGGCCCCCATCAAAACAATTACATTGCCACGGCTCGAGTTGCTCGCTTGCCTTCTGGGAGCACGCCTCATCGCCAATGTATTGAAAACTCCGAGCTTCGACAATCCCCAAACAAGTCTCTGGACAGACTCCAAGATTGCGCTTTACTGGATCAAGGGGGATTCGTCAAGGTGGCAGCCATTTGTGAGAAACCGAGTCGACGAGATTAACCGTCTGTCAGACCCTACTCAATGGGCACATTGCTCAAGCAGTCATAACCCAGCCGATCTCGTAACACGTGGCATCTCGGCTTCTGCGCTCAAAAATGAAGCACAGTGGTGGACCGGACCTTCTTGGCTATCACAACCAAAACACACCTGGCCCCGAGAAGAACGTCAGAGTCCTCCTGATCTGCCCTTAAATGAAGAAGCACAGATGTCCACAGTAAACCCTGTTACAACAGAAATTCTACCCAAGGTTCTTCAGCTTCACCATTATGGATCCCTAACTCGGGTTTTAAGGATTACAGCTTGGATTCAGCGATTTGTTACGAATTCATCCAAGTCGAGGCCATCAATAACCGGACCATTGACGTCTGCCGAGATCAGAAGGGCCGAGACCTATTGGATCTCCATCACACAAAGGGAATCCTTTCCTGAGGCCTTTGATGACCCCCCTCAGAAAGATTCAACATATACTACATCAAACATCGGCAATCTCCATCCGTTTCTCGGTGAGGACAAGCTGTTGCATGTGGGAGGACGACTGCAAGAGCTAGAGGACTTGCCCGATGTGAAGCATCCGATTCTCTTGCCCTGCAAGCACGAGTTTACTGACCTGCTAGTGTCGAACACACACCAACGACTCATGCATGGAGGTGTCCAAGTAACACTCACGGAGCTTCGAGAACGCTTCTGGATAATCAAGGGTCGCCAAACGGTCAAACGCATAACGAACAAGTGCCTGCCATGCCGGCGAAGACGCCTTACACCCGAAACCGCCCCATACGCCCCACTTCCTCACGACCGAATCCACGAAGCAACCCCATTTGCGATAGTGGGCGTCGATTTTGCTGGGCCCCTATACGTACGTACCGCTCCAGCGTCTAACTCCAAGGCGTACATCGCCCTTTTCTCATGCGCTGTTACTCGCGCCATCCACATAGAGCTTGTGTCTGACATGACCGCAACTCAATTTCTACAAGCATTTAGGCGTTTCGTAGCCCGACGCGGACTTCCGTCAACCATCTACTCCGATAACGCACAGACGTTCAAATGCTCCGCACGAATGCTTGCCACATTGTCCACATCCGAAGTTCAAGACTATTGCAGCGGGCTTCGGATACAGTGGAAGTTCATTGTGGAAAGAGCACCCTGGTGGGGGGGATGGTGGGAACGAGTGATCCGGACAACGAAGGATGTTTTAAAACGAGCACTAGGTCGCAGCAGCCTGACATTCGAGGCGCTACAAACCTTGCTATGTGAAGTGGAAGCAGCGGTAAACAGCCGACCTCTGACCACGTTGGGTTCCGATCCCTCAGAGCGACAGCCGCTTTGTCCCTCATATTTCCTCATAGGCAGGCGCCTCACAGCCATTCCTCATCAACTAGGGGAGTTCAACCAGCTGTCCACCGAGTCAAGCCTTCAAAAACAAGCCAAACTACGCCAAACAATCCTAGGCCATTTTTGGCGTAGATGGAAGCACGAGTACCTACTGCAGTTGCGGTCGGCTCATGAAAGCCCTCAGACTCCGACCCCAACAATCAAGGTTGGCGACGTCGTGATCGTCAATGACGATGACGCTCCTCCCCTACTGTGGAAACTCGGTCGGATTGCAGCGCTCTTCCCCGGCAGAGATCAAGTTCCACGAGCGTGCAGAATTATTCTTCCAGATGGGCGACAGATCAACAGGCCTGTCCAGCGGCTCTACCTTCTTGAGGCAGCAGAGACACCAGCTCCGGCCCGGCAGGATGTTGAGAAATAAGAGACGAGGAAGAGCGCGCGGACGATTGGGGGGGCACGCGGGGTTTGCGCACCCGCAAAGTCAGTGTTCCATAAACGGCCATCCGAACAGGACACGTCTCGGGTCCCTTCCTCCCCAAGCAGTGCGTTTGCTTCGGTGATCCCTGTAGCTGTATTTTATCCTGCTCCATGCAACACTGTGTCATGACGAAGAGCTGGAACGGTAACGGTTTGTGCTGGCCTCCCGGTTGACAGAAACCCGCGTCGCCCGCATCGGCACCGAGTGGGCTTGGGCTGTTGATGCTCAAGCCTTTCATCCGCGGCTTGTCGCCAACTCATCCTGCTGCTCAACGGTGAGGAAGCGGCGAGAGTAACCTCGGAAGTGAATGTGAATCCTCGTTCATTCAGTTATCCGGTGTCAAAGTGTGGAAGATGTCCAACGTGTACTGAGGGCGGGAAGTACGAGCGTTTTGCCTTGCTTTTATAACCGAAACCAGACCAACGAGATAACTGCCTTGCCTACTCTAAAATGACGGAAGCAATAAGTCTTCAAAGTTCAACCTGGTGGCAGTATAAAAAAAAAAAAAGACGCATCAGCGCCCCACACCAGTGTTCACGAATAACACCGGTCACAAACTCCCAAGCCCCACCGCTTTTCTCGACACCGACACGACATACGACAACAAACTGCATCAAAACGCCCCAAAAGTGAAGGCGTCTGCTCCCGTACTGCAACTGCTGCAAATAGCGGAAGTGAAGTGTTGGGGGGATGTCCGGATGTCCTTCAGAAAAATATATAAAAAATGCTTTGCGCAAGGATCATTTTCATTTATTATTGTATACGTAATGACAAAATCCCAATAATTTGTTTTCCTATCTGATTCAAGCTAGTCGGACTCCTCATAACACTGGTCAAGCAAAAAAATAACAAAAATTTGAACTTTTTCATGACCGGTTTAGGATTTATTGTTAACACATCGTTATTTATTGCAACGGACTAACATTATAGATTTTGCCTCCATACTTTTTAAATGCAAACAGTTCTAACAGACGGCTGTCCATTGCGCCGTGTTTTGTGTATTCTTATATTAATCTGTAATGGTCAGCGACCAAAGAGCTCACCCGCACATGTCAAGCTTATATCCGCCGCGGGGAGAAATGGATATCGAGTAGGAAGTGTCGGGCGTAGTGTCGGTTGTTGTGTTTGTGAACATGTCGGTGCTGTGTAGCTGTGTGCTGTGTTGCCTGCGTTGTATGTAGGGTTGCTGTGTAGTCGTGGTCGTTCGCAGTGTTAACAGACTCGTCTTTTTTTTTTAAACAGGCTGCTAGAAATATTGATAGGTGGCGCAAGTTACCGCCCGATTCTAAATAGTTTGCTCAAGTTATTTATCCATGTGAGTTCGGCATTCGTTTTTTTTTTTTGTTTTTTTTTGTTTTTTTTTGTCTAGCGGCTTGTTGAAGCTACCGACGCCGCCGACCGCCGACAACGCACGTACGTACCTTTGCAAGTAGCTACGTCCACCGCTTGGAGACTTTACTGTGTATAAAAGACATCGAACGAGAACTAACGCGCCCTGTGTGCTTTCAATTCGGCTGAAAGGCGCGCGGCTCGCTGGGCTCGTCTCTCGCCTGTTCTCGGCCGCTGGCCGCCATGTTTCATAAGGAACACGCTCGAAACGGTTTTGCGGAAGGCAGACACGGTGTAGCGTGTTAAGTTTACACAGCACCTCATGTGTAGACGAAAAACACAGATGGCCTCGTGTAAAACGAACACGTTTCGACGTGTCCGCTATGGGACAACGGTTTACACGTCTGGACGTGTTATTTTTGCTAACAGTGTAGGTGACATGCGCAGTGCGTTGTTTCTCTGGAAGCTTAAAGAGTAACATTTTCCTTTTCGCTCGAAGCTCGTCTCGGGACCAAAGAGCTCTCGCAAGGCACTTTTCACCAGCGTGATAAAGTCTTGCTTTGGCTGTATTCGTAGCTTTTTGGTGCCTTCCACCTTCCCGGCATCCGTAGGCCTGACAAAGTACAGCTCGTTAGATGGGCTCGTCACATTTGTGATGCTAAATAGGAAGTTAAGTTCCCCTAGGGCTACCTCGTACGGTTCGTTTAATATAATAGGTTGAGACAATTGTACTTTGAACTTGCTCAAACTATTGTCGTCAAAAATGTCCGACAAGGCATTTGAGAATAGATTCACGTAAAACTCATCCCTCATTTCGCTTCTTCGCGACCGATCTGTACGTACACTGTTAGCAAAAATAACACGCCCAGACGTGTAAACCGTTGTCCCATAGCGGACACGTCGAAACTAGGGATGTCGCGAACCACCCTAGGTTCGAATTCGAAAGGTTTCGATATTTTCGAACCGAACTGATGTTCGATTTCAAAAAGTTTCGATACTTTCGACCGTAGGGAGGTTCGAATTCGATTATTCGCAACTTTTCAAAATCGTGGGGTTTCGAATTCGAAAAGTTCGAAGCTTTCACGGTTTCTAAAAGTTCGGGTTCGATTATTTCGAATATTTGTTTACTTGAGGTTCGATAAAGTTCGAAGATTTCGAACTTTTCTAATTTGAAAATCAAGAGATTCGAATGTTTCGAATTTCTTTGGATCTAAAATTCGAAAAATTCGAACGTTTCGAATTTTTAAAGACACAAAGGTCGATAAATTTGAAGATTTCGAATTTATTTCTACATAAAGTTCGAAAAGTTTGAAGGTTTCGATTCTCTTTTAATGCTAAATTCAAAAAAAAGAAAAAAGCTTCGAAGGTTTCCGATTTTTTTTTTAAGTCCAAGTGCGCAAAGTTCGAAGTCCGGTTTTCATGTTCCGCCACAGTTTCAGTTTCAAATAACGTTTTCACGCCTCACTGGCTTTCACGAAATCAGGTTTAGAAAAGTTCGGGTGTGATATTTAGACTGCGCAAAGTTGGTCAGGCAATTAAATGAGACGACGAGTGCCCCGGATGTGCTGGAATATTTGCCAGTGCAGTGACGTGTAACAATAGAGCAGTAATTGTGACCGCCAGCCCGGGGTGGTCATTTACGTGCATTACGAAGTAGTGATCCTACGAACGCACTCTTTAACGATACTCATCCAGTTCGGAACGGCCAGGGGCAGGCAGGCGGTTGAGGTTCAGAAAAACCTTGAAGTGATCTGGCAAACTGCCACCCCTACCCCCTTGCACGCTGGTAGTAATCCGATCGAACGCCGCCCGAGTGACGCTGGCATATAGTTAAGTTTAGTTTGTACATGATGCAAAATCCTGAGACTGGGAATGAAATTCGAAAGAAAAAGTGTAAGACAGAAAAAAGGGGACAGGACAACGTCTCAAACTCAACTCAGCTGAAAACTCAGCTCAGGACAACGTCTCAAACTCAACTCAGCTGAGTTTGAGACGTTGTCCTGTCCCCTTTTTTTTTTTCTTTCTTCTTACACAATTTCTTGCGAATTTCGTTCCCAGTTTCGGGATTTTGCATTATTATCAACATACACCAGCCCGCCTGCACCTTGACCATTTTTTTTTTTTTTTTGTCATTGCTTTGGAGGTTTATTTCCTGGGGCGGAAGAAACGCCGAGCAAAAAGCACAGAAGCTGACGCAACTTCAGGTCGAGAGCGTTTTATTACACCAGTGGCGTCGGAAGAGGAAAAATGGGGGGGGGGGGGGGGGGAGAAGGGGGGGGGGAGAAGGGGGGAGCTCCAGTCTCTCTCCCCCCTCCCAGATATTTCGGACTGTTAAAGAAAACAATATTTATTTATTTATTTATTTATTTATTTATTTATTTCAAGATACTGTTAACCCCACTTGGGGTCATTACAGGAGAGGGTAAAAAAAAAAAAAAAAAGTACGGTACTGAACACTGCAGCAAAACAAAAACACCGCACACATTACAGGAGACAAAATATGATCAGAAATAAACAGCAGCAGGAAAACAAGAAACACCGCATCAACAAGTGTAGTTTACAATCATATTACAAAGAAAACATTATTAAACTAGCAAACGGAATGCACCACTCAATAGTAACAAAAAAAAAAAAACTAGTTCTGCAAGCGCTCCAAATTATTTAAAAACTCTACTGGGGAACTTGAGTTCACAATTTCCTGCGATAGAAGGTTCCATTCATCTATTGTTTTAGGAAAGAGAGAACAGTGAAATACATTAACTCTACTTTGAAAAGGCTGGATCATTTTAGAATGGCTATTTCTTAGAATGCGAGTTATACGGGGTTTCAAATATAGGGTATAGTCAATGTTGAAAAAACCATGATACATCATAAAAATATGCTTTAGTCGAGCATTCCTGCGCCGCTCAGAAAGTGGTATAAGGTCAAGCTGTTTTAACATGCCAGTGACAGATTCGGTTCGTCTATATTTTGAGAGTATGTACCTAGCGGAAAGTCTTTGTACGTTCTCTAATTTCTGAATCTGATTTTTTTTATGGGGGTCCCATATTACATTTGCGTAATCTAATACTGGTCGTATGACTGTTTTGTAGACCATCAGCTTGGCACTCATAGTTGCATACCTAAAATTCCTTTTCAAGTATCCTAAGGTACGCTTAGCAGAACAGCAGATATTGTTAACGTGGCTCCCCCATTTTAAGTTATTTTCAATTGTTACACCCAAATATTTATAACTATTCACTTCTCTTAAAGGAAACCCGTTAACTGTGTATACATAAGGGAGAATATTTTTCTTATTTGATATCCTTAGAAGCACAGTTTTGTCAATATTAATTAACATCCCCCATTCTTGGCACCATGACCCAATTTTCTGTAGAGCTCTGTCCAGACTAGTTTGATCCTCGCTAGTTTTAATATCTGTGTAAAGTAGACAGTCATCGGCAAATAATCGTACCGTAATAGAATCGTCAATTGTTTGCGCAATGTCATTAATATATATTAAAAATAAGACCGGACCCAAAACGGAGCCCTGTGGGACTCCTGATGATACTGGTAAAACGCCAGATGCCGTGTTATTTATTTCAACAAATTGTTTTCTTTCCTTGAGGTATGCACTTATCCAATTAACCAATTCCGGGCTGACTCCAATTAATTTAAGTTTTTTTGTCAAGTATTTATGCGGGACTCGATCAAAAGCCTTCGACATATCTAGAAATATTGCGTCCGTTTGTCCCCCGGCATCAATAGATTTGCAGAAGTCGTGAATACATTCACTTAACTGGGTAACCGTTGAAAGTTTTCGTCTAAAGCCATGTTGGTTTTTATAGAGAAGGTTATTGTTTTCTAAGTGGTCGTATAATGACTTTGAGACAATGTGTTCCATTATTTTACAGCTGGTACTCGTCAGTGATATTGGCCTATAATTGGTTGGGAATAATTTGTTGCCAGCTTTAAAAATAGGCACGACTTTAGCGTATCGCCAGTCGGAGGGAACGGAACTTTGCGATAATGAAGCTTTAAAGATAATCGTTAGATATTTTGAAACCCACTCAGCGTACCGTTTTAAGAATGCGTTTGGAATGTTATCGGGTCCACCAGACTTGTGCACTTTAAGTTGCAACAAAAGAGAAAAAATGCCTTCTTCTGAAATAGAAATATCTGTCCTTATAGGTCCGTTGTATCCAACACCGCCTCTCACATCGTGACCAGGACGTTCAGTCACGTTACTTGAGAACACGGACTGAAAGAAAGTGTTGAATACATTGGCCATAACCTCTGGATCATTGACGACCTCACCGTCAACTTCAAGATTTGATATGGGCTTTTTTGTGGGAGAGAGATAACGCCAAAATTGCTTGGGGTCCGACTTCATGAAATTTTGCATAGTGACAGTAAAATATTTTTGCTTTGATGCACGTAGGCTATCCTTTAATTTATCAGATAAACACGAAATTACTTGCATATTAACCAACTTCTTTTTACGCTTTCGCTTTATCTGCCTTTTTAGATGCAGAATTTCCCTGGTGATCCATGGGTTTTGCTTCTTTTTAATTAGCCTTAGGGGAATGTAACGTTTAATGCAATAGTTAACTATTCGTTTAAAGTCCTCCCACATTTCATCTACCTGCCTGGGACGCTCGAACTCATACAAAGACATCTCAAGGTAGTCTAAAATGTCAACGTCACTTGCCATCTCATAGTCCCTTACAAACTTTCTAGTACGTTCTTTCGCTGGTCTATCTGAATTCAAATGACAAGTCACGCTAACTAAGTCATGATCAGATAGCCCTTCGTATACTGAAACTTCATAATCTGATAGGCCGCTACTCAAAAATACCAAATCCAAAGTTGTGTCAGCAGATCTGCCGTGCCTGGTACTCCGATTGACAACTTGTGTAAAATCAAAATTAAAAGCGAGGTCGAGGATAATTTCGGAATGTTTGGTATCGCTAGTACCTAGTGCAAGTTTTTCCCAACAGATGCCCGGCAGGTTGAAGTCGCCTGCTATTACAACATGTGATTTATGTTTAATATTCGCTTCCACGTAATCATACAACTTTTCCATGAATGATATAGGTGCACCTGGTGGACGATATACAGCAGCGACAGTGATCAGCTTACTGGGCCATGTAATTTGACAAAACAGACTTTCGTGGTCTGGAATTTGATTGAGCAGGGGGCTACACTCAACATGAGACTTGACTAGGATCGCCACGCCACCGCCACGTGACCCTCGGTCTCTTTGGTGTACCTTATAATTCAATGGAGTAATCTCATTATCATCAATATCACCATGTAACCAAGTCTCGGTGATGACAACAACATCAGGGCCATATGATAACAAAATATGTTCAAGTTTGTCGACTTTATTTACTAAACTACGAGCGTTCAAGTTTATCAACAAGAAGTCACGATTGACGGATCGACTAGGCTGTCATGCAGGTCGTTTGTCTCGCGTTCTTGAAACTTGAGAGCGACAGTTGTTTTCAGCGTCCCAGCGGTACAATGCGTCATCGATTTGTATCTTATCATTGAGCAGCCTGACTTTCGAACCGCTCTCTTTATCTGCCTTCGCGCTTGCCCATAGAAGTTTTCGTATTCCCAGCGTTTCTTTCGAATAGTCGTTCGATACAGAGATGTTTGACCCTTTTAGCTTGGAACAGTTACGTAGGACCTCCATTTTTTCGTTATAATCATATAATTTCATGATAACCGGCCTAGTGTTGTTTCCACGTTTAGCCCCCAACCTATGAATTCGTTCAACAGACTGCACTCTTACCCCTAATCGTTCGAAAAACAGGTTCTTGATAACCTTATCTTTTATGTCTTTTTCTGTCTCATTTATCATCTCAGGAGTACCGAATACCAGAAGATTATTCTTGCGGCCCCTATCTTCCAGATCAACTAACTTTCCTTGAATTTCTTTCACGGTGTTCTGTAAACTATAAACAACTTCGTCGCAGACTTTCACGGCCTGGAAGTCATTTTCCAACCGTTGTATTCTTTCAGAAAGTTTTTCAAACTTATCCTCGAGTCGAGCCTGATTTTTTTTAACGTCCTTAATCTCTCTAGTTATGACAGCTTGTCCTTGCAACAATTTTTCAAGCGATTCTTCAACAGTCGTTGGTCCGGGGTTTTGCTCTACATCTCCCGAAAGCAGCAAAAGGAGCATCTTACAACATTCTGACATCCCATGGCAAACAACTTGAGGGCACGGCACGACAACAATAAATCTATTGCTTGTTTTTAGGCTACCGTCACAGCAATACACACCAACCTGATTGATGACAAAAAGAAGGGGCATGTCAGCTGTGCGCTTGACGATGTTGCCGTGCCCTCTGAAGGAACTGGTAGTGGCCGCGTCCCTTTTGTAGGCGTTCGGGAGTGGTGGCGCCATCCGTTGTGACGTCGCATCCGTTCCAGGCAAGTAAGGTAGTTCCAGCTGATGCGGCACGTGCAGCAATCTTGTGGTCACTGCGATGTCGGTCGGCGAGCATGACGAGGCGGCTGCCACCGCGCTACACAGCAACACCTGATTGATGACAAAAAGAAGGGGCATGTCAGCTGTGCGCTTGACGATGTTGCCGTGCCCTCTGAAGGAACTGGTAGTGGCCGCGTCCCTTTTGTAGGCGTTCGGGAGTGGTGGCGCCATCCGTTGTGACGTCGCATCCGTTCCAGGCAAGTAAGGTAGTTCCAGCTGATGCGGCACGTGCAGCAATCTTGTGGTCACTGCGATGTCGGTCGGCGAGCATGACGAGGCGGCTGCCACCGCGCTACACAGCAACACCTGATTGATGACAAAAAGAAGGGGCATGTCAGCTGTGCGCTTGACGATGTTGCCGTGCCCTCTGAAGGAACTGGTAGTGGCCGCGTCCCTTTTGTAGGCGTTCGGGAGTGGTGGCGCCATCCGTTGTGACGTCGCATCCGTTCCAGGCAAGTAAGGTAGTTCCAGCTGATGCGGCACGTGCAGCAATCTTGTGGTCACTGCGATGTCGGTCGGCGAGCATGACGAGGCGGCTGCCACCGCGCTACACAGCAACACCTGATTGATGACAAAAAGAAGGGGCATGTCAGCTGTGCGCTTGACGATGTTGCCGTGCCCTCTGAAGGAACTGGTAGTGGCCGCGTCCCTTTTGTAGGCGTTCGGGAGTGGTGGCGCCATCCGTTGTGACGTCGCATCCGTTCCAGGCAAGTAAGGTAGTTCCAGCTGATGCGGCACGTGCAGCAATCTTGTGGTCACTGCGATGTCGGTCGGCGAGCATGACGAGGCGGCTGCCACCGCGCTACACAGCAACACCTGATTGATGACAAAAAGAAGGGGCATGTCAGCTGTGCGCTTGACGATGTTGCCGTGCCCTCTGAAGGAACTGGTAGTGGCCGCGTCCCTTTTGTAGGCGTTCGGGAGTGGTGGCGCCATCCGTTGTGACGTCGCATCCGTTCCAGGCAAGTAAGGTAGTTCCAGCTGATGCGGCACGTGCAGCAATCTTGTGGTCACTGCGATGTCGGTCGGCGAGCATGACGAGGCGGCTGCCACCGCGCTACACAGCAACACCTGATTGATGACAAAAAGAAGGGGCATGTCAGCTGTGCGCTTGACGATGTTGCCGTGCCCTCTGAAGGAACTGGTAGTGGCCGCGTCCCTTTTGTAGGCGTTCGGGAGTGGTGGCGCCATCCGTTGTGACGTCGCATCCGTTCCAGGCAAGTAAGGTAGTTCCAGCTGATGCGGCACGTGCAGCAATCTTGTGGTCACTGCGATGTCGGTCGGCGAGCATGACGAGGCGGCTGCCACCGCGCTACACAGCAACACCTGATTGATGACAAAAAGAAGGGGCATGTCAGCTGTGCGCTTGACGATGTTGCCGTGCCCTCTGAAGGAACTGGTAGTGGCCGCGTCCCTTTTGTAGGCGTTCGGGAGTGGTGGCGCCATCCGTTGTGACGTCGCATCCGTTCCAGGCAAGTAAGGTAGTTCCAGCTGATGCGGCACGTGCAGCAATCTTGTGGTCACTGCGATGTCGGTCGGCGAGCATGACGAGGCGGCTGCCACCGCGCTACACAGCAACACCTGATTGATGACAAAAAGAAGGGGCATGTCAGCTGTGCGCTTGACGATGTTGCCGTGCCCTCTCTACCGGGAAAGAGGGCATGGTCGAGCTTATTTTAATCTGAAATTATTTATGCATATGTACAGCTACTGTGGCTCTTCACTGCATAAAAGATCGCGTAGATGGGGCCGGTTCTCACATGCAGCGAAGCGCTGATGTAACTCTGCTCACGTGCCGTCAGGTACTTATCGTATGCCATGAGCAACAGTTTTGACGGTGCGATACGAAGCTGGTGAACGCTCCCGTCGGCACGTGCTTAGCACGAGGTCAGCGATATGCTTGTTGCGCTCCGCTGCATGTGTGAACAGGCCTTTAGAAACTCGTTTTCAGGAGGCACTACTCGTCACATGCTCGGTGGCTCGAAAGTTCAAAGCTATGTCTTTTCGACCTAAATAACTGTGCCATTGGTAAAAAATATTCAATAAATAAACATGACAATAAATGCAAAAATAAAAAGCTGGAGAGAAAAAAAGCTATCAAGAACCCGCCGGAAGTGTCGTATTCTTGCATATTAAGAGGCCCAGAACTATGAAACAAGTTTCTCCTACCAAAATGTGTACAGGCCGAAAGAAACACGTCCCAAGAACGTAAAATGAGAAAAAAAAATATTTTTTTTTTATGACGTGCTGAATTTGACCAATTTTAGAAATCTTCCCCCATGAGTTAATTTATTCCTCAGCGTGAAAAAAACAATAAATACATTATTTTGTATTCTGCAGATGGTAATGATATGTAATGTCTCTGGTGTTAATTTAAATGCGATACCAAAACAATGTAGGCGAAAAAAATTACCAAGTTTAGGGCATAATTGTCCGTTGGTACATGTTTGGATATTTATTCGAAACTCGTCTTGAACAACAATAGTCATATCTTAAGACGACACTCACCTAAGCTATATTTAGATCATTCTTAAAAAGTTTAACATCTCTACCATAAATAGCTTCGGCTAGGGTGCCTCAATGTCCTTCTGTTTAGGGTGATGCCATCATTTGTAGTACCCGATGCCGACAGCACGCGCTCACAGGCAAAATACAAAGAAATCGAGGAAACTAAATGTCGCCGTAGCACAGTCAGCGCCACGAGCACGTGCAGGGACACGCTCTTTCACGTGTTTCAGAACAAAAAAAATAAAAATAAGCGTTCGAAACAAAATGGCCAGATGTCATCACCCCAAGCAAAGCGCACGTGAAGGCACCCTAGCTTCGGTTATAGCGCACTTCAAATATGGCACAAATGACAATTGTCAAAAACTCGTCGTCCTTCCTCGCTCCTTCGGGAATCTTTTTTTTTTTCTCTAAAACCAAGCATGCCAGATGATTGAAATGAACGGCATTGTCTTTCGCAAGGAATGCGTCACCCCATGTAAAATTGCGAAAAAAAAAAATTACGAATGTACCTCTCTGCTTGAATCCAAATGAAACCGACCGCTGGTCTTTCGAAGTTCGACGAGCTTCGAACTTTTACCCTAAAAGTTCGAAGTTCGTCGAACTTTTGACTTTTCAGGAATCGAGAGTTCGACCATTTTCGAATTCTTTAGATTAATAAGGTCAAAAGTCCGAAAATTATCGAATTTCTTAGCGTAGGAAGTTCGAAAGTTCGAAAAGCTTCGAACTTTTTAGTGCAAGAAGGTCGAAAGTTCGAAAATCATCGATTTTTTTGTTTATCAAGTCGAAAGTTCGACAAGCATCGAATTTTGCAGCGTAATAAGTTCGAAAAGCGTCGAACTTCCTAGTGTAATAAGTTCGAAAATTTGACTTCCCTCGAATTTCTCAATATGGAAAGTTCGAAAATCGAAATCTTTCGAACCGCTTGATTCGATCATCGAAACTTCGATTCGAAAAAAGTTCGCGGCATCCCTAGTCGAAACGTGTTCGTTTTACACGCAGCTATCTGTGTTTTTCGTCTACACATGAGGTGCTGTGTAAACTTTACACGCTACACCGTGTCTGCCTTCAGCAAAACACGTTTCGAGCGTGTTCCTTATGAAACATGGCGGCCAGCGGCCGAGAACAGGCGAGAGACGAGCCCAGCGAGCCACGCGCCTTTCACCCGAATTGAGAGCACACAGGGCGCGTTAGTTCTCGTTCGATGTCTTTTATACACAGTAAAGTCTCCAAGCGGCGGACGTACCTACGTGCAAAGGTACGTACTGTACGTGCGTCGTCGGCGGTCGGCGGCGTCGGTAGCTTCAACGAGCCGCTGGACAAAAAAAAAAAAAAAAACGAATGCCGAACTCACATGGATAAATAACTTGAGCAAACTATTTAAAACCGGGCGGTAACTTGCGCCACCTATCGAGATTTCTAGCAGCCTGTATTTAAAAAAGCCGAGTCTGTTAACACTGCGAACGACCACGACTAGAGAGGAACCCTACATACAACGCAGGCAAACTAGTACCACATGCTACACAGCACCGACATATACACAAACACAACAACGACACTACGCCCGACATTTCCTACTCCATATCCATTTCTCCCCGCGGCGCATATAAGCTTGACATGTGCGGGTGAGCTCTTTGGTCGCTGACCATTACAGATTTATAGAAGAATACACAAAACACGGCGCAATGAACAGCCGTATGTTAGAACTGTTTGCATTTAAGAAGTATGGAGGCAAAATCTATAATGTTAGTCCGTTGCAATAAATAACGATACGTTAACAATAAATCTTAAACCGGTCATGAAAAAGTTCAAATTTTTGTTATTTTCTTGCTTGACCAGTGTTATGAGCATTCCGACTGGCTTGAATCAGATAGGAAAACAAATTATTGGGATTTTGTCATTACGTATACAATAACAAATGAAAATGATCCTTGCGCAAAGCATTTTTTATATATTTTTGTGAAGGACATCCGCCCAACACTTCACTTCCGGTAGTTGCAGTACGGGAGCAGACGCCTTCACTTTAGGGGCGTTTTGACGCAGTTTGTTGTCGTATGTCGTGTCGGTGTCGCATGGAGCGGTGGGGCTTGGGAGTTTGTGACCGATGTTATTCGTGAACACTGGTGTGGGGCGCTGATGCGTCTTTTTTTTATACTGCCACCACCCCGAACTTTGAAGATACACGGGCCCGTAGCACTGCATTATGCTGAATCGCGAGCTCCTTCTCTGTTGACGTCGCTTTCCTGATACCACTCGTGGATACTGCAAGTGTTTAAACAGTGTGCGCCGTCTCGCCTACATCCCCGGTGACGTACTCGACCTGTTGAAACTGATTGCTTCCGTCATTTTGGAGTACGCAAGGCAGTTATCTCGTTGGTGTGGTTTCGGTTATAAAAGCAAGGCAAAACGCTCGTAGTTCCCGCCTTGAGTACACGTTGGACATCTTCCACACTTTGACACCGGATAACTGAATGAACGAGGATTTACATTCACTTCCGAGGTTACTCTCGCCCTTCCTCACCGTTGAGCAGAAGGATGAGCTGGCGACAAGCCGCGGATGAAAGGCTTGAGCATCAACAGCCCAAGCGCACTCGGTGCCGATGCGGGCGACGCGGGTTTCTGTCAACCGGGAGGCCAGCACAAACCGTTACCGTTCCAGCTCTTCGTCATGACACAGTGTTGCAGGGAGCAGGATAAAATACAGCTACAGGGATCACCGAAGCAAACGCACTGCTATCGTAAATATTGGCTTGTGATTGCGCCTTTGTAGTAGATCCTTTTATTCGTTTTGCTGGAGAGACGCAAACGACGGGCATAACAAAATCGCTTGCATATTCGGCATACCTCACAAAAGCATTTACCCCGTCACCTTGGGAAAAGCGCGAAACACGGAGTCCGCACCGTCCTAAGCTTCCCGTTTTTTTAACTGCTTTAGAGCAGTTCGTACCTGCTAGTAGATATGCCTACTGAAACTGAAACAGGGCAGTGCCAGAGAGAAAGAGACAAAGTTGGGAAAGCTTGCTCGCTCTCCAATTTCTCAACTCTCAAGTGATTGTACCATAATAAATGCACCAACGCCTCTTCCCAAAATAAAGAAAAAGCACTACGTTCACTACGTAAAAAATGGTCTCAGTACATGCATCTGTGGGCAGGTAGGAAACCTTGCCCTAATTTATTCACGCCGCATGACTGGCGCAACAATCTCGTTGCAGGACCGAATCATCTACTCGAGCGGTGTACGTCGCAGTGCAAACGCAGTCCAACACGAAGCATAAAAACGGCAGATTTAAGACAACAATCCGGAGTCCATTATTCAATTAAAACGATGTAATATTGTTGAAAACGCCCGCTGCTTCTTACTCACTGTATGTGTCGGGATATCTTCACAGTTTGAAACGGAAAGAAGGAAGATTTACTTTTAAAACCGCTCGCTGCGTCCTCCCGGACCAGCTGACGACGACGGGACTGTACCCGTTGAACCTCCACCCCGCAACAAACAATTTGCGCTCCGTGTTAAAAGCGCGGTTCAAACAGACCCGGAATACAAAACACCGCACCACACACGACGAACGTTTCAGCTCTTTTTCGCATCGCCCTGTTGCACCAAACCATAACGAGATCGCCGAAGTCAACGCCACGCTGTCGTGAACCTTGGCTTGTGGTTGCGCAATCGTGGACCCTGTGACTCCCTTCGCTTTCAAAGCACACACGACGATTACGAATCGTACTTTCCGTCTTCCGGGAACATCACAGGGGCACTTCTCCGGTCACGTCTTCACTATGTGCTCGCAAACTGCAAAGCTCTATGCGAAGCTCCTCGCGTTCCGTCAAACCAAAACAATAACGGCGCCATGCGTACTTGCCATACTTGTCAGATTTTCTCCGGTCAAACAAAAACAACGAAAGCCAACCGGCTCTTGCTTCCAGCGTACATCGGCGTTGCGCTTGCGGCGTGGCCAGATCGCTTGCAGTTGAAGCAAAAACGAAACCAAGTGAAATGTCACGTGTTCACATTGAGGACACGCTTTTTATATCCATTTTAACTGTTTGGAACGAATAATTAGACCCATAACTTCATTTGTGGTGTGTAAGGAACTATTATCAAGACCCCTAAGCTAAATACAAACAGGCGACATGAGGGAAGCCGCATTGCCATCGACCAAAAAATGGCGGCGAGCACGGTAAGCGCGGGTTACGCCCAAACGTCCTGCGACATGGCGCAATTGCTTTTGGTGCCTATCTGTCTCTGAGACATGTTTCTTTCCGCGGCATCTGTCTCAACGGTCCTTTCTAGGTGTGTCCCCAAGCATTCCGGTGCTTCGACAGCCGGCAATGCCGCGGTCGTCGCTGGGGGCGATGCGTGTTATCGAGGTCAGCTACACGGTTATGCGTGTATGACCGAACCAAAACACGTTTTTTACAACCTCGCATGATTTCTGAACGAATTATCCGTTACTGATCGTGTAAAATACAAGGTAATTTGTGTAAATAGCGTGTTTTTCACCCCAGATACTCGCCAAATACACGGGACTTGCTAACAGTGTAGGTCGATAGCAGACTGACCGAACCACTATCAGGGTCCAGTCTTTAACAAGGCGACCAACCACAGGAGAGGGACACGCAGTCATCTTAGGGTTAGTTATTTTATTTTAACGAGTCTACGGTATCCACGGTGACGAGGCGATATCGAAGAACGTCGGTGGCCAGGCAATGGATGTAGGTGGCTTCGATGTGGTGCTTACAGTGCATCGCGCGTTTGATGGTCTTCAGCGTATCCGCGATGAATTCCACCACTTCCGTCGTGTCCGATGCGGTCACCTTGGTCAACACCTTGCCCGACCATTGTGATAAGAGCACAAGGGGCTGCTCGTGCGACTCCCACTCCTTGTCCCGCCCCTTGTAGCTCTCGTAGACGTGGACTATTATCCTGAACACAACGGGGTCCACTTCATATGGAACGAACTTGCCAAAAATGACGAAGTACACCAGCAGATCGAACGCAGACACAAAGAAGTTGTTGTTTGCTTTTCGATGTGTAGCGCAGGCTTCGACATCGCTCCATCGAGTGTGTTCTGCGCAGTCATCGAGACGTTCACGCACGAGCATCTTGTCAGGTCGACCTCCGGCGCACAAGTGACGTTCCGAGCCCAAATGCGACAGCTGAATAAACAAAAGCGAACGAGCGGAGCGTCAAAACAATGTATTTCATTTGCATATGAAAAAAAGAAAGAAAAAGAAAATAACATTCTGAGCTCTCGAGATATATCAAAACCTGTCTAGACTTGTTCCAGCATGAAGGAATTGTAGATAGGCTTCGTCACATGACCTGGAGCAATGACGCGGTCAAATTCCGTGGAGGTTTTTTTCTTTTTTTCGCTTAGATTACGAAAGCTATTCCCGAGGTGACGAGTCCGCGAGCACCGTTTGAATCACGCGCGCGAAATCACGAGATAGGAAGACGAGCAACGTCACACGACCATGGTCACATGACCTGCGGCAATGACGCATTCTGTTTTTTACCGTATTACAAAAGCCAAGTAGCGCGCGGGACATCACGTGATCTGAATGCACACACACACACACACACACACACACACACACACACACGGACAACTAAGGCGAGTTAAGCGGTCTCGGAAGCAAGGTGGTCGTGGCTCGGTATGTCGGTTTGGCTGGCGAGCGCGCGTGCCGAACGTGCAAGACGTTCGAAACATGAGCTCCGTGGAAGCGTCTGCAACGGCCCTTGCTGGCCGCGGTTCTAATCACTCCGGTGAATCGACGAACGATGACTATAAGATTGTTTTACCACAGATGCCTACAGGAATTACGAGTGAAACATCGGTGCTTCTGCATTGCGATTTGAAAGGGCGCCCCTACCGTATCCAGGATTTTCGACAAGAGATGGCCAGGTGCGGCGTACTCGGCGACATCGCAGCACTCGGTGCGTACCAAATGAATCATGTTTGGATGGCTACCCTCCGAACGGCAGAAGCAAAGAGACGACTCGTGGACGCCAAAGAACTGCAGGTGAAGGGTCTTCGGTGCCTCGTCGTGGATCCCAGCATCACGGAGTTACGGCTTCGTCTCCACTGGATCCCGTATGATGTGCCGGACGACGTTGTGCGTAAGGAATTGGAGCCGTATGGCAAGGTCCTGGAAGTGAGCCGGGAGAAGTGGAATGTTGAAGGCTTCCAAGGGATCGAATCAACGACCAGGTGTGCGCGGATGACACTGAACGAAGGCGGCACGGCCGATACCATGCCACACCAGCTTCGGATCCAAGGTGGTAACGTACTTGTTGTGATCCCTGGTCGGGCGCCCTTGTGCTTACGCTGTAAGCGCACAGGTCATATTCGACGAGAATGCAGGGCGCCGAAGTGCTCGGAGTGTTTTCGCTTCGGGCATTATGGCACCGAGTGTGTCAGGTCGTACGCCAGGGTGGCCAGCGGGGCCGGGACGGCCGAGACCAATGACCACGCCATGGATGCCGAGGAAGCGGAGCGTACTATCCAGGGCTTGGCGCCAGAAGTTTCAACCCCTGCCAAAGAACGCAAGAGTGAAGGAAACAGCTCCTTGGAGGCAGCCAGAGAGAACGGAGGTCAACCGGAAGGCGCACCTCCCAGCGGTGCCGACGTGAAACCCTCTGATGCCGGAGCAGACAAGGAATCGAACGACGCAAGCACCAACGGACCTTCAGATATGGACGACACCAGCGAGTCAACTAAGCGAGCCTTCGATGACGATACGGCAGCAGGAAACGGAGCACGCCAACTACACCCCTGGATGGAACGCACGAAGAAGGGGCGTTACCAGCCCGCGCCCAACGATCCTAAAGAGGAACGTCGGCGCAGGGAAAGCAAGTAAGGCGTTCTTTGCCTGGTTCCCTGGTGTTCAAGATTGCTGCATCAAGACAACTTCGACCCTGACTGCTTAGGTCTTTAGTGTCTGCACCGAAGCACAGCGCATGATTTGTGAGTCCCAATCAGCCATTACAGTTGCAACGCTGAATGTTCGTGGTTTATGCACTAGGAAAAAGCAGTACCAAATACAGCGATTATTGTCGAAAGAGCAACCCGATTTCTTGGCGTTGCAAGAAACTAAATTGGCTGAGGCGGAACAGGTAGAGGAAGCAGTCAGACCTTTCATGCCTAACTACGAAATCTGTGTGACGCATGCAGTTGGTCATTCGGCAGGGTGCTTCCTGCTTCTGAAGAAGTCGGTACCGTTGTCGCAGTTATGCGTTACTTCGGACACTGAAGGACGTTTCATTATGTGTGATTTTGTGCTAACGTCAAATCAATTCAGGCTTATTTGCATTTACGCCCCAAATGTGACCACTGACCGCGTTTTATTTTTTGGCGGTTTACGTCGGTATCTTGATTGCGATAGAGCTCTAGTCCTTGTGGGTGACTTTAATTGTGTTGTACGACAGTTGGATAGATCGCCAATAAGACGGAACGCTGATAAGAGTGAACTACTTTTGGGCGAAATGTTGGAGGATTATGACCTGATTGATGTGGGCACTGTAAAAAACGCGAAGAAGGAAATGCGCTTTACCCATTTTCAAGCGTCGTCCAGTGCGCGTTTGGACAGGGTGTATGTTTCTGCCCCTCTAGCAGAACATTTAGGAAAGTACCGTGTCACTCCAGTCTTTTTCTCAGACCACAGTCTGGTTATCGCGACGATAGGCGACAGAGCACCCGGAAAGAAAAAGTTTAATTGGAACCTATGGAAACTAAACATAAAGCTTCTGAAAGACAACGTCTTTCAAAAAAACGCAGAACAGTTTTTGAAAGATGCTTTTAAAGAGCCGGGAGGGGACATTTTCGAGAAATGGGAACTGGCAAAACAAGAAATTAAGGCAATCGCCATTGAGAGGTCGTCAATTCTTTCGTACAACGCCCGTTGTGAGGAACGCAGTTTAAATAAGGACTTGATAGAGCTATGTAAAGCAGAGTGCGAAAGACCCGGTAATGGGGTAAAAGACGTGGAGTATGTCAGAGAAAAATTAGATCAGCTCCACCGCGAGCGCTATCGTGGTGCAGTAGTGCGCGCCCGTGCAGAAAAATACACAATGGGCGAGCAGCCCACTAAGCGTGCCTTGGCAGACGAGAAGCGTTACGCACTTCGGAACGAAATAACCGAAATTGAATTCAAGCATATGATTACTACGGATCCCGAGAAAATAGCACAGGCCTTCCTCAAGCATTACGCACAGCTTTTTGCTAACAAAGCGCAAGGGTGTCATAGGGACATTTATGCCCAGCTTTTAGAAAAACTGCCAAGGCTATCGAATGATGAACGCGAAGAGCTTGAGCAAGAAATTACGATCCAAGAAGTGGAGCGCGCAATCGACGACCTGCCGAACTCTAAGACGCCGGGACCGGATGGATTGGGCGCAGAATTTTACAAGAACTTTAAGAGCCTAATAGCTAGTGTTTTTTTGAACGTCATTCATACTGCCTATGAAAGAGAATGTTTGCCCTTTTCGTTTTCTCGTGCCTACACTGTCCTGATACCGAAATCTGATGACCCCGTGAAACTGCGCAGCGTCACCGGTTATCGCCCAATAACGCTATGCAATACCGATTACAAGATCTTCGCGAAAATTCTGGCCCGTCGCCTTCAAGGTGTCGCATGTGAGATAATAAGCGAGCATCAAACGTGTGGGATACAGGGGAGGACTATCTTGACAAATGTGCATGTGGCTCGTAGCGTCCTGGAGGCCTGCAGTGACAGCACCACGCAGGTTGCAGTGCTACAGATAGATCTAGATAAGGCATTCGACCGTGTCAGCCATGATGTACTCTTTGATGTTTTGAGTCATGTCAATGTTGGTGACGCCACCCTAAAAGGTGTAAAGATGGCCTATAAGGACTGTACAACAAGGCTAATAGTGAACAAAGAGCTCAGTTCTGTTATTAACGTACGAGAGTCGGTACGACAAGGTTGCCCTATGTCTCCCCTTTTGTTTGATTTGTATTTAGAGCTTTTCTGTTTAAGCGTAAAAAATAGTCAACGTGTCCGAGGTTTCCAATTTTATAATGCAGAAGTAAAAATAATGAGTTACGCCGATGACATTGCTGTTTTTTGTAGGGACAAAGAAAGCGTTACCGAAGTCATAACTTTGGCTAAAAGGTTTTGCCACGCTACTGGTGCTGTTATAAACTGGGAAAAGTGCCGTGGTTTCTGGCATGGTGCTTGGGCCACTACACCCTCAGAATTCGAGGGTGTATGCTGGGACACAGTGCCGTGCAAGTACCTCGGGGTGCCATTGCAAAGTTTCCGGAATAGCCAAACGTACTGGTCGGGTGTCGCTATCGACCTGGACAGGCGTGCTTCTCGTTGGAAGCAACGCGAGCTGTCCATTTTTGCCCGAGCGACTGTTTGTAACGTTTTTCTGATTGCGAAGCTCTGGTATGTTCTTCAGGTCATCCATTGTGCGCGAACTAATGTTCAAAAATTTCATCGAATTTTCGCCACGTTTATTTGGAGCCGATGAGACGAGACAATCTTTTTCATCGAGTTTGTAACGGTGGCGTGGGGCTTTCCCACCTTTTTGTCAAGCAGCTTGTGTCACGCTTTTTTTTGAGAGAGACCAAGAGCACCCGTTCATTCGCACACTGATCCAAACAAAAGTGTCACCACATTTGCCATCTTTTCTTGTTTCTTCTCATGGCGGCGAGCCAACAAGAATCACTGGTTTTTTTAAAGAAGTTGTTGACACGATGGGGTTTCTGACAGCACGTTTTTCTTTGAATTACCTTTGTGATGTCAGTAAAAAAGCGCTCTATCGCGATTTAGTTGTGAGTGTTTTCCCCATGCCCTTGTATCGAGGTGTGTCCCAACATGGCCACGATGTGCTTAGACGTGTAAAAAGGATGTGTGTTCCCGCGGCTGTTAAGACTTTCTTTTATAAATTACACACGAATACCGTGCCAGTTAAGGTTTGGCTTAAAGAAAGAGGGATCTATGTGCCATGGTCGGTAAATTGCCTTCTATGTAAAAAACCTGAGACTAGTGAACATGTGTTTATTTTTTGTTGGGACGCGGTATTTTTCTGGGATGTCCTCCAACGCACTTTAAAGAAAGAATACCTGTAACCCCAACAGGGATACGTTTCCTTAGTGTGGATAATGATAATGAAGTTCCTTATGACATGATTATGTTGTTAGCTTTGTGCAGCATTTGGAGATCACGTATGGCTGTTCGACATGCTGACCTCGACGCAAAAGAAGTGCGGATATATTTCTTCAACCTTGTAAAACAAGTACAGAGTGTGTATTTGAACTGTGAACCTGAACCGGAGTGGACTAGTATTTTAAAATCATATTTCTTCAACCTTGTAAAACAAGTACAGAGTGTGTATTTGAACTGTGAACCTGAACCGGAGTGGACTAGTATTTTAAAATCACTCCTCGAAATGCGTGATTTTTAATACGCTGTGCAAAAGAGCTGTGCAGTGCTGTTAGAATGACATGAATGTTGCTGTAACTACCATGCAATAAAGAAAAAAAAAAAAAAAAAAGGTGGTCGTGGCTCAGGTAGGTAGGGTGTCGAGCTGCTGTGCCCAAGGTGGAGAGGTCGATTCCCAGCCGGCCGCGGAGCCTTTTTTAGCGATTAAAATGCATTTACCGCGCAGCGATTCAAATAATGTCACGTGACCATCATGAATGGATGAATACGGCTGAGCCCTTTGGATCGGGCGGTAGCTTAGCCACCTAGCCATCTTATTTTACCATTTGAGCTTAGAATATTTAAATGTGAAATCTATATTCACTCCGCAGTGCAAAGAAAGTGAGGCTATGAAACCCCCTTGCCATCAGTGAATAAGAAAATACCTAGTTTTCTCTCGATTTCTGCCACCATTCACTTAATCTATGCTTGGTAATCTCTACAGTCTTGAGATCCACTCTCCCTTCGCTGTCTCTAAAACTCAATGACTTTATTAATCTTCGGTAGGAATAGGGTGAAGCCCTTTACAGTAGAGTATCAAGTGCTCAGCCGTCTCGTCCTCCTCTCCACAAGCAGTGCACACTGTATCCATTTCCTGGTACTTCACTCTGTATGTTCTCGTTCGCAAAACACCCGTCCTCGCCTCAAACAGCAATGAGCTTCCCCTCGAATTGTCATAAATGCTTTCTTTGGCAATAACTGTTTTGTTTAATCTATATCTTTCCAGAGCCGTCTTTGTCTGCATTCCCTCTAGCACACCGATCTCTTTCTGTGGCCTTAACTTTCTTCTTAACTGAGACTTACTCTTTCGTATCTTCGCTATAGCCCAAAACTTTCCTCTTAATTTCCTAGCGCGCTGTCTCCACTTTGTGTCTACACTCCTCATGTATAAATAGCTGAAAACCTTTCGTGCCCATTGCTCCCCATCCATTTGCCTCAACCTATCCTCAAATTCTATCTTGCTCACCGCTTTTGTGCTCTCAAATGACGCCCATCCCACGTCTCTTTGTACTCCCTGGTTTGGGGTTTTGCAATGTGCCCCCGGAGCCAGTCTACCTACTCCGCGCTGTTTTATTTCTAGTCTCGCATGCTCTTCGGATTTCATGCATAGCACTGCGTTTCCAAAAGTCAAGCCAGGCACCATGACCCCTTTCCAAATCTCTCTCACCACCTCATACCTGTTGTAATTCCAAAGTGCTCTATTTTTCATTACAGGTGCATTTCTGTTGCTTTTACCTATTATATACTTTTCATGCTCTCTGAGATATTCTGCACCATCACATATCCATACTCCTAGATACTTGTATTTACTAGCTCTCTCAAATGTAATATTCTGTTTCTTCAGCCCCTCAACTACATTCTCGTTAAAAATCATGACTGTTGAGTTTTCGCTACTGAATTCTAAACCTAACTCCTCTCCTTCCCTGCCACAGATGCTCATTAATTCCTGCAACTCTGTCCTGTTGTTAGCCATTAGTACGATATCATCCGCATACATCAATCCCGGAAATTGCTGAATTTTTTGGCCTAGCTTACTGTAAGAAAGGTCGAATCCAAGCCCATTCTTCTCTAGTCTATCCTCCAATCCTCTCAGATACAACATAAACAACAAAGGCGATAACGGGCACCCCTGCCTAAGGCGTCGTCTTATCTCTATTTTCCCTGTCGCCTTTCCTTCCCAGGTTATAATCACCTTGTTATCTTTGTAAATGTTCCTTAATAGTGCTGTTAGGCCTTCATCTAGGTTTAAGCTCTCCATTATGTCCCACAGGTTCCTTTGATTCACATTGTCATAGGCACCCTTGATATCCAGAAATGCCAGCCAGAGCTGCCTGCTTTCTTTTTGCGCTATTTATATACACTGTGTTAGAGAAAATAAATTGTCCTCCTACCTTCTTTGTTTCCGAAACCCGTTCTGTAACTCGCCCAGTATGTCCTCGCAATCTACCCATTCCTCCAGTCTGTTCTTTATAATCTGCATTACCAACCTGTAAATAACCGATGTCACGGTTATGGGACGATAATTCCTAATATCAGACTTATCTCCCTTTCCCTTATGTATCATACTCATCCTACTAAGCCTCCATTCATCTGGAATATTTCCTTTTGCTATCATGGTACTCACTACCTCCCTTAGTTTTGCCTTAGATTTAGGACCCAGATTCTTCACCAGCTTGATAGGGATACCATCTGTGCCTGTCGACGTGCCACTAGGGACTCTTCATTCCGCCTTTTCCCATTCTCTTTGTCCAAAATCCGCGATGTCATAAACTGGACTGCTATTTCCTTCGGTTCTCCTATCTTCCACATGTACCCGTTCCCGAAATTTCTCCTCCATCACTGCTCCTATATATTGTATCGCATCATCGCCCTCTAATTGATCTCCCTGATGCGAGAGTATGAACCTCTGTCTAGCTTGCGTCGTTTCACCGAGTGAGTTCAAGTGCTCCCAAAACTTCTTGGCAGCGTTTCTATCTTTCTTACTTACGTTACTCATCCATTCCTCACCCTTTCTCTGAATTTTCGCATTGATCAAGCTGGAGGCCTCTCGGCGACATGTTATAAAATTGTCCCATTTTCTTTTTACTTCCGTTTCGGACTCCCCACTACGCTTGGAATACCTGTGTTCTCTAGAGGCTTCCTGACGTTTTTGTATCGCTTGCTTCACTTCTTTGTCCTACCAGCTTTTTGGTCTATGTCCTTGCTTCCCCTTTTGTTTACTCTGAACATTGTCTAGTTCTAGAGCAAAAAGCCTAGTTAGGCTCTCATAGGTCCAATCTGTATACCGTTGCCCTGAAACTGCTGCCTCTATTCTTTCAACAACTATTTCCAACTCTTTGTCGCTGCAGAAAGTTTGCTTTGAATTATGTTGTCTAGTTTCAGCATTTACTTCTCTGGCAAATTCAGCTTAATACGTTTGTGATCACTACCAAGACTTTTGGAACCTTCTTCATCTATTTTCATTACTTGTAACTTACCATATATTTTGTGTGACATGAGTACGTAATCTATAGTTGAATGTAGATTGCCAGTTTCCCAAGTTATGTGCCCGCCACACTTCTGACTGGTATTACATAAAACTAAGTCATGTTTTTCCACCAGTTCTAGTAATATACTTCCAGTTGAGTCCGTATACCCATCCAGACCCTCAATATGGGCATTCATGTCTCCCATAATAATTATTTTGGAGCCTTCCCTTAGTTCACTAATGTCTCTTGATATGCAATCAATCATTTTTCTGTTTTCCTCTTTAGCACCTGTCCCTGTCCATAAGTAAACAACTCCAAGGACCGTTGATTCCCCAGCGACTTTTCCTCTCAGCCACAAATGTTCGGCGCACTCCTTTCTGATCCTTTGAAAGTTCATATTCTTTTTAATAAATGCTCAATTCCACCTCCCTTCCTCGTTCCCTCCATTCTGTTGCATTCTTCCCACACATAGTCAGGGTTGCAAGGTGGCTGCTCCATGTCTCCGAGATGTGTTTCCACAAACCCATACCCCATTAAATCCTCCTTTCTTAGTTGCTCCTCTACCTCTTCCCATTTTAACCTATTTCTAGCACCCTGCATGTTAATATATCCAATGTCTGATTGTGCTGTTTGTTTATGCCTGTTCTGACGTTTTCTCCTCCTTTTAACCCTGGGTGCCCCTCCCGACTTTGTTGGGTTTTCAGTTACTTCAGTGCCCCCAGGGCCCTCGGTCCCCCAAAAAAGCAGTCACCGTGCGGGCCATCCTATCCTCCACCCTGTAACCCGTGGCCTCACTGTAGTGAATGCCATCTGCAAAAGGGCGGGAGCTAGCCTCGTACGCTTCTGTTTACTTCCATTACGTCGTACCGAAGCTGTCGACTAATACCCTCAATTACTCCGTTGGATTCGACAACCCTCCTCTCCGTTAACCCGGACTGCCCCCCAACTTCTGGAATGGTGCACATAACCACATGCAAATTCTCAGACACGTCCCTCAGCTTACGTATTCCCACGTTTAGCTGCTTTCCGAGGTTCTGGCTCCTACCCTTGAGCACATCATTAAGTCCCGCATGAACTATTACTAGGTTCCTTCCCTCCCGGTTATCCCACACCCCCTCACGTGCTGCGGTCATAGCATCCACCATACACTTCCTTGGCTGGACCTCTACGGTTACCATCTGGTCTCCCTTCACCCTGTTATGAACACCCCTCCCAACCCGTGCTACGTTAGAGCTCCCCACTACCAGTACCCTAGATCCCCCTGGTGCCTGCGCGCCTTTGTCCTGCGACTTATCTTTTGTCACCTGACTGCCCGACGCCTGCTGCTCGAAGGCGCCATTGAGCTGATGTTCAATCAGGTCTCCAGCGTCGTCGAGCCCGCCAGCCAACAGGCCGGACTCCCGACCACCAGGGACCCCAGCATGCAGACTGGCGGTTCGTCCCGCTAGAACTGACACTTCCTCCTTTCTTCCCCCGCTACTCTCACTCGCTCGAATTACCCCTTCCAGGCGCTCTACCCTACTGTCACACTCCCTCTTACGTTCCTCTAAACCCGCCTTCCATACTTCCCCCAGCTCTTCTGCCTGCTTCTCGAGGCCGACCCGCTGCTCCCTCTCATGATTAAGCTGCCTAGTCAGCTCCTCTACCTGGGCCTCGAGAACCACCCGCTTCTCTCCTTCTGCCTTAAGCTGGGCCTCAATCTCCCGAACTCTACCCTCCCATTCTCCAGTTACCTGCTGAAGCTTCACACAAAGCCGACACGCGAAACTCATCCCCGCCGCCTCCTCCAGGCTCCCGAAACCCGTCTCCTCTAGGTAACACCACCTCCCACACCCCTCGCACTGCACCAACACGTTACCACCCTTGTCATGCCGACCCAAATCTAGACCCATGTCTAGACCTGGAACAAATCGTCCTTTCCCGCCAAAAATTCAAACAGAGCCTACTTTGCGAAACTAACGTTAACTGCTGCTGTTCAAACCTAATACTGCAACCGCATAGTCACCTCCAATCAACTCTCAAAAAAAGAGAGAGAAAAGAAAAACTGGCACTTAGCTTCGGATGCTCGAGGAGAACCAGGAAACACGTCCGCTCACAGCAACTGCCCTGTTAACCTGATCATGCGACCGCAGCTCGAACCCTGTGACATCACACGTGAGACGCCCTGAGCGCCGCAATTCAAGTCCTATAGCACCCTCTGTCGGACAAAGCTCGGACCCTGTGACATCACGTGGTTATCAGATGATGACCACAGCTGTCAACACCTGGTCAACCACGCTTGTGGTTTGAGGCACGTGATCTTACACCTGTACCGCGTACCTCGGGGGGGGGGGCGGGACCCGGGCGAGCTCCGATTGGTCACTGGCCAACGCCCATGGCGTCATTGGTCCCTGGGATGGGAGAGGGGGAAGAGGCCCCACCCTGCGGCTCTGTGATTGGTCGGGGCTGGTCCCGCCGCCTTGGGGCTTTGATTGACAGGTGGCCGAGTTGGTACAGGTTTCCTACTACTGCGTCCATTTGCGATCCATGGCCCCGTCGCGTCCGTGCGCTTGCGCAGACATTTGCCAAATTTCTGCCGAATCTTTGCCGAACTTTCTTTCAATATATCGGCATGTACAGAACTTTGCCGAATCTGAAGTTCGGCAGATTCGGTCCACCACTAACTTTTACGGCGTGTGTGTGTGTAGGTGTTGTAAAAGAGGGGAGGGGTGAGGAGAGAGCTAGTTGGTGTATGCGCACCGGGCGCTTTGGTCACTGGCTCCTTTTACGGCGCATGCGATAATACCCCCTAGCAACGACCGTCACGCCGGATTGACTGCTCGGCAACGCGCGGGAACTTAAATTTCGGATTCGGACGGTGCGTGTATCACTCGAAGCGCGATAGCCCACGCCCGCGCGTGCGTTCACGCCGCTTTGCGGCGTCAGTGTGCGGCTGCTAATTACAAAACTATTAACCCACTCAGCCCCCCCCCCTTCCCTGGTACACGCCGTCGGCAACCCAAGCCCCGCTGTCCCCCATGCACTTCTGTAAATACAGTCCCATATGTTCAGCGATGTTTCGTCAACAACATTCGATTTTTTTTTTCAGTGTTAATCGTAAAAAAATTGTCGTAAATATCGCCAAATGCCTCGACAAAACAAAATGCTCGAGAAAAAAAAAATAAAAGAAGCCCACACCATAGATAGAACCCGGGTCTGATACGTATGAGGCAGACATCTTACCACTAAGTTACGCTACCGCTTCGGAAACTCGTATTGTATCCGCTGGCTATGTTGACGGCGGCAGCGCCTGTCTCCACGAACCAGCCAATCCGGCGAGCGCCGTTGCTAGGGTATGTATCGCCTCCGCGTTAAAAATATGCCCGCGCGGCGCGGGTCGGGGGGCGGTGCCCTTGGTATACCTCGGGCGTCGCCGGCCAGTGTTTGCCCTGCCCACTGGCGGCCATTTCGGGGGGGGGGGGGGGGGGGGGGGGCAAAACACATGCCTTGCCCCCCCTCTGAGAACTGGGGGGGGGGGGGCAAGCCCCCCTTGCCCCCCCCCCCTCCCGGTTGGTACGCCCATGTCAGCAGCTCATACACAACGTAAATTTACCAGAATCGGAGCCTGTACGAGGGAAGAAAACGTCGCAGCAGACCGGTTCATTTGAAAAGTGTGGAGAGCTGCGGGACAGCACGTAGTCCCGCGGTTTTGGGGATAATTATAAAAATAAAATTGCTACTTTGAACCTTGATAGCGCGTTGTATATTACGTTTATATTATATATATATAAATTGTACAAGACTGCACTTTTAAAACATATATTAATGTCGGATAAACGCTCACGAACACCACCGTGCCACTCCGATGACAGAAATTTTCTCGCGTAGTTGCGCCATGGACTTCCTTCTCCGATATTGTGACGTAACCACTCGGAGCGCTTCTCCTTATTTCTAGGAGCTGTTGCTTTCCTCGTCTTCCCCTCCCTCCCCACGTTCGGCAGTCACCACGGTCCGCAGGCACGGGAAAGGGGGGGGGGGGGGGGGGGGGGGGGGGGCAGAGGACCAGGGACGTCATGAAGGAGGTTATTTTTTTATTTGTTTTTGTAATTTTAATATGCCGATAACTTTTACAATAAAGCGAATTTCAAGAAAATAAAAGTTCACTAAGTTGTTAAGTTTAGTGCGTTCTGACTCGGTGCAAATTAAAAAGAAGAGTAACAAAAGTCGCTGCAGGGCTTCTTTAAGACGCTGCCACACTGAGGAAACAGATGGACAACTCTTTCCATCAACACGAGGAAAACATGCTTTCGGCGCGTCCCTGTTACATCGATTTAGACTTCTTCCAAAACCGACGCGCCCCATCGCGGCGAAATACCACGCAGTGCACTCTGGGAACTAGTTGGCCACTTAGTTTCGGTTTCGACTGAGCAGGTTCATCTCATGCTATCACGCCGCGACCAAACGCGCTGCTTGAGTTCTCCATTATATTTTTACGAATGTACATTACACTCATTCTCGAGCGATACAAAACGAAGACCGGGGCACTTTCCTTGGTTGCCGAAACACCGGATATTGTGCGTGCGTATGCAAACGCAGTAAGACGTGGCTTAGTCACCTCACCCCACGAGTGCATCTTTGAGCTCAATGTCAGCAATCCCGTCTAGTACCAGTGAACTACAACTGAAATTTGGTCACCTTGAGCCCTAGTTTGTCAAACGTCCGCTTCTTGTTACTTCATTGGGCGAAAAGCAAGCCACATCCTCACAAGATTATCAAAGTTGAGCCCAGCGTTGGCGCATGAACTGTAGGAAACGCAATAAATTCGATCTAACTAGTGCACAAAAGTTACTATGGTGTCTTCCTCATGTCATCACATATCGCACACTCAAATTTTATGACGATAGAAGATTATGTTTTCGCAAACGCTGTAGGGTGACCACCTTCCTGCTAGGGAAATGAGGGACACGCGGTGCAAGGGGGGGGGGGGGGTGGAGGGGAGGAAGGGGGGGGGGGGGGGGTAAGGGATCGAGGGGGGTAGAGGAAGTTTATGAACACGCACACCACGAACCAAGGCTGTTTCTGTTCACGCATTTAATATCCTGTGCTGTTTATACACCAGCAAATTGCATTGCAGCAATTAAGATAAAATAGTTTGCACTCCCAGTGGTATATTTTTTATGCTAAATATGTTATTAAATGTATCGAAGTTGAAAGTATAAAAATTAACTGCAGCAGCACTTAATGCATCAAATTAAATTAAGAAACAGTAAATCTTTTTCGGGTTATTGTTTTCTGTCAATGCTTTCTTTTATCAACACGGTCCTACACAAATTTTTAACATTGTTCTTTTTCTTTTTGCCTCCTAAAAAAATCCACGGCGAAACTTTCGCGTTGATACAGCGATATGAAAATAATGACAATTAACGACCAATTTTCTCTTACAATATTTTGCTACTAAGGAGAGAGACACAACGGAGCATGCGCGTCGGGTCTCCTGCAAGAACGACGGTCGCTTCCCGCAAGGCTTGGACAGAAAAAGGCGTACCATTGCGATTCACACGGTTACCAGTGACCTCCGCGCTTCCCCGTGTCCCTTTGTTCGGCAGCACCATGAGTTGCAGAGTGAATTTTACGACAGTGTGAAATGCGGGACATTTTGAAGATTTAGAAATTTCTCGCGGGACGCGGGACACGAGCCCTCAATGCGGGACAGTCCCGCGAGTCGCGGGACGGGTGGTCACCCTAAAACGCTGAGATCAGCTAGCTACGACGGAGGCCCTAAGAAGCGTCCCCTATTCCTCGCTAAGCCTTTTGGACGAGCTTTTCCTGACGCCCAAGATCACAAAAAAGTTATAATTCGTCTATGGAAGCAAGAAACAAACTTCCTGATCAACAACACCAATGTAAAGGCGCGAGCTCGATGTATGCATACTTACTGGTTGCTACAGCTTGTTGATTCGTACACAAACAAGATCCCCGATCTTTGCAGCGTCGACATTCCCAGCCTTGGCTCGTCCACATACCTCGAAACGCAACAGAAAGGCTCAAGTACAAAAATACAACGAGCATGCGCTAAGACAAGCTATACGTCTCGGGCTTGTGCTAAAGCTTCGAGGTCTGGCCAATTAGGTTAGTTTAGATACCACAAATGGCGTGCTCGGGACCAGAAAGCATGAAGTAACGGCCGTTAATAGTACACGCTCAGTGTATGATCTCTTGTCGACGTGTCGATCGAAACCGAAACCATGCCTCTCTCCTCCCTGGCCAGCTAGTTCCCAGAATGCATCGCGCGCCGTGTTGCACGCAGGGATTTATGGAAGTAGTATGCAAAACAGCAGCGCCCCTAGCGGTTCAGGTCCACTCTGGGAGCAGGAGACTGTCAACGGGTAGTTTACGTTTCGGTTTCACTGAATTGTGCATCTGTCGTCTGCTATCGACTCTGTGGGCCCACGTTTTTGGGTTGACGTATCCGTTTTTAGTCTTATTGGCGATAACGGCACATTATTTCATTTTTACGGGTGCTGTTTAAACGAGAATATCACCTATCTTTTATAAGCAAGAAAATTAATATTTTAAGGCGCCCTTGGTGTCTTTTAAAGCTCGTTTCGTGGCGTCATAGTCCTCGCCGGCCTCTCTGCTAAGCAGCTGAGCTGCCTTAAAAGAGGCGGAAAATCATCACATTGTCGATTTGCTCAGTTCTACAGCGTCTACCTCGAGCTCGGTGGCGTGGCCGTTTATTATGGCGACACGCGAGAACACCAACAGCAGCGGTAGCGACTTCCCGACGGACGAGGAGCGCGAGTACCTGCTTGGTACCTGCCGACGAAGAGGCGCGCCTGCGACCCGTCCGCGATGTCGGACGACAGCGATGAAGCGTCACCGGAGCCAGCAGCCAGATCCTCGCCTGACGTTCCGCCGTGAAACGACAGGCGGCGGCTACGTAACACACGCTGGTAAGAAAACGCGCACATGGCGCAGCGTATTCCTTGCACGGGGCCCGGGTGAGCGATGGTTTTAGAAGCTGCGCCGAAGAACCGATTATAAATGGTGTTTGATGTCTTATTATCAGGTGTACTAGCGACTGACATGCTCTTTTCGGTATCGCCGAGCGGCGGCGAGTAAGCTCCAACCTGAACTTATCGGCCCCGATGTTTGGGCCACGGTAAGATATGCACCTCCGTTTGCTATAAACTCTATGCTAACAGGCCAGGAAACGCAGGGCTACTCGTGCACCTGTCCCGCGTAGGTGCGTTAGAACTTGACAATGTATCAGCTGCGCGCGGGCGCTAAGATTGTGTATGTTGTGCAATAATACGCAAATACGAGCGGGCAGCTGCTGTAATGACCGCACCGCGTTTTTGGACTTCCCCAGAAGACAGATGATGCTTGAGCAGTGTCTGGGTGGCAATTGGATTAACAAAAAAAAAAAAAAAAAAAAAAAAAAGCAAGGTGTCCGTAGCTGCAGAAGAGTCCACACAGTATTACAGAGATGTTATTGACATATGCACAAAGTCATGTTTTCAACTTTGTGAGCCAGGAGCTGCAGCAATACCCTGTGTGGCACCATGCCCACACCATTGGAAGTTATCTGCTGCAAAGAGCAGAAAAAGGTAAAAGAAAAGGCTGGGAACCTTTCTTCCATCACCAAGCATAAGTTCGTTGACCTCTACTGTCTCGACCGGGATGGCCTAGACCTGGATTAGACGCCGAGTTTGCCACCCTCTCAGAACGATCGAGGAACATAAAGCAAATAAATGTGTATGTACAGTAAAACTAAATTACTATACCTTTTAGAGCGCAGCTCTTAGGGGCCCGTTTACGGCTTGAGCGGCGTCGCCGTCGGCGTCGGCGTAACCGCGAGGTCACGTGACCCCCCAAGGTCACGTGACCCCTCCCCAGGGTCACGCGACCCCCCCTCCCCCCCGAAGTCACGTGACACTCTCCTCCCAACGAGGCCACGTGACCCCCTCCCCCGAGATCAGGTGACCCCCCGGAGCATATTCGAGAATGAGGGGAGGAGGATGAGAAGGAGGAGGGGTCTACCCTCCCCTCAATACCCTTCTCTCCTCCTCTCCCTCCAGTACCCTTCCCTACTCATTCCTCAAGAGCTGCGCTCTAATCGGCGTCTGCCGAATTAGAGCGCCGCCTGCCTGATCCCCTTTGTGGAAGAGTGGAAGATTCAGTTGGGTGCAATCAACGTTTGAAGTATTTGAAAGGATTATCCAGAAGCAAGCCAGCACCTCTGCGACAGGGAGCTGAACCAGCCGAGGCTGTTTTGAGCGAGCTCGGCACTTGCTCTCCCCAACGAGTTCAATGGCTGTTTTTAGCGTGGGTTTGGAGAACGATTTCTGCTGTTGTGAAAACACAAATAACTGTTGTTTTATTCAAAGAAGTAGTCATTGAAGTATCAATTTTGTTCTAAATCTCTGATTTGGCATCTTTCGTTGTTTATGTGAATTCATGGCAATAGCGGGAATTCGAGCGGTGTTTTTCGGTATCTCACGAATCGCGTTCCATAGACCAGTGGTTCTGAACCACTCTACTTTGGGGACCTAAGTGACTTTGTTAGGCGCAGCATTATCCTGTGCGAGGCTCGAAGACGTTAGACGCGATGGTTCGCTCGCCAGTATCTCTTTTCCAACGTACGCACTACACGCTCCACATCGTGTTTACGCGTTGAGTCGATACAGGCTGTGGCTTTATTACTGGTACTGCGTGTACGAAAAGCCCCAACCAGCAAGAAGCTTGAGAAGTTGTTTTGTACGATAGATCAGAAAAATTTTGAATATCTTCAAATGTGCCTCCACCGCGAAATCGTATAGCATCGATTGTTAACGAGTGGTTAATAATAAATTGTTAATAACCTCACACGACGAAAAACAATGTATCACTTGAAGCTCATAAAATAATAAAGTAGGCGTGTGCGGGCACAGAATAATTATAATTGAATCAAATATTGTTTTGAATCAAGTAAGCAAGCCGAATAGGTTGAATGCAAAATGTATTTTATTTGAAATCAAATGTTCTCGTACGAAAATAGCAGTGGCTATTTTCGTACGTAGAAAGCTTGGGACATTCGAAAATGAGTGTATGATGGGCCGGGCGCATTATCACAGGGTATTTTGTCCTGTTTCACTAAGTTCATTACTGGTTATCAAAACAAAAAACAAAAAAAAACAAAAAAACAAACACGCCAGTTATATTACGTTGCAAACAGCTGATTTGGGTGTTTCTCAAGGAGCTCTAGAGCTTTCCCATTGACATTTCGTCTCTTTATACAACATTCAAAAAGTTAGGTAATTAATCTTAAACATTTATTTGCTTAGGGTTATTTAAAAGCACGGCAGCTCTCGCAAGACGTTTGCTAACGACATAAAGTCGGTTTAATTCGCGTAAGGTGTACAATTTTTAAGAGAAAGAAAATTAGGGTGCGTTATTTCGGACACCCCATATTTACGTAGATTTACTTATGGGTGATTCGAGAAGGAAAACGTAGCTATGTTTTCAGTGATTATTCATTTTGGGAAAAATCACGGTACACTGTTGAGCGATGGAATAATACACGGCAAGCCTATGACGATATAAAATGTATAAGTGTGTCCTGCATCAGAAGCCGACACATTTCGGACTACTGGTCTTTCTAAGTGCTGCCCGTTTGTCTCTATACTATTTTACGTCGAGTTTCTTGTAATGAAAAAGAAAGAAAGATTGAAACTCATATTTACGCTGAAAAGTTTGTGCGTGAAACGTTCGTACAGCGAAAAGTCTGCACACCGAAAAGTCCGCGCATCGAAAATTCCGTGCACCGCAAAGACCGCACCAAATCGCCTTACACCGAACCGTCACACCAAAACACGGCAGCTCTCGCCGAAATGTACAGATCCCATCCTAGGTGATGAGAGGGGGAAACGTATTGGGTTATTATGATTTCATCAAAATAAATTTGTAATACTGAGAGCTAGAGTGAAGTAGACCTTTCTCAGTTACGTATGGTGAAAGATATCAGCCAGAAGTTGCTTTCTATAATTCAAAAGATTAAAATTTTATAACCTGGCTTGACTGATGAGATACGTTTTGCGGGGCACTAAAAGTGCCTTGGCGGGCCTCAAAGAGTCCCTGCCACTTTTGAGAGAAAGTAGAAAACAACCTAAAAAAAAAAGAGAATGGGGCGGGTTGCGCCACACTAGAGTTCCTGTATAGGCTCCTTACGTAGGAACTCTACGCCACACTGTCGAGCCCATGTACGGCCTGACCCATATGCCTGACCACATGAAACCTGCTCTCAAAGCTTGGCATAGGCCGGAAGAGGATTTTAAAGCATTAGAAAGGATTAGTTTTACCCTTGCAATCAAGAGACCCCCGGGAATACCCCCCCCCCCCCCACTCCCCTTTTTTCTTTTTCTTCGCACAGCGTTTTTCTTCTTTTTTTTTTTTTTACGATTTATTTTACGAAAACCCATTCGGCATTTGCCTTACTTCAAATAAGTACATACCGGTTTGAAACACACGGGCAGACACGGTGACGAACTCTTTCTGCTGGCTGGCACTTGCTGGTTACAGCGAGTTCTGTAACAACCTCATTTCGCCAGCTGTTTGATTAACAATTTTTACTTTCGAGAAAACATCCAAGGCAGCAATACCCGGTCCAAGGATTTCTCCTAAATAGCGGTGCGTATAATTTTTGATTTAATTTCTAGATTTTTTTTTTTTTTTTTTTTTAACTTTTGGTTAACACAGTGCTCTATTTGTTTTCTCTTTACTATTTTAGCGACCACATCGACTAGACCGACAAGCATGGAGGTCCCTGAACCTTCTACATTCGTTTCGAGAAAGAGGATGAAAGACTGTTGCGTAAAAGAATACACGTGTCAGCGGAGCGCGTTGCGCCGCACCATCAGCTTGACTTTTTCGTCAGAAGATGACATCACGACGTTTGACAGGCTCCTGAAAGGTGCGAAAGCTGCATATAGGTGGTATTCACTGAGCCTGCAGGTTCGATTTTGCCAGGGAGCGCCACCGTCGATCCGCCATCTTCGAGGTCTCGGTTTGACTGGCGTGGGTACGCTACGCGGTCGTCCGCTGCTAGTGTGTGCTAATTTCGTATCGTTGAAGCTTCGTTGAACAGGAGAGAGAAGAAAAGTTGGTGTTGGGGGCGGGCCGTTTTCCTTGTTGCCGCCGAGTACCGTGTGTAAAGGCTGAACCGCATGTAAGCCATTTGGCGAGCGACGGGACGAGATGAGCGACAGCGACGAGACAAGCGACGACGACCCTCTTCGCTGTCGTTCGGTCACCCGCGCGACGTGGCAAACCGCATGAAAGCGACGGGAGCAAGCGACCAAGGCGATAAGCAACCCTTTCTAGAAATCCAAAAACCGAGCGACGTGACGACCGACCGCGAGAAATCTCCGCCGCTCGTCGCCGACTCCCGTCGCTGTCGCCATCGCTCGCTAAATCGCTTACATGCGGTTCACCCTTCACTGTCACTCGTCGCGTAGCTCGGTTTTGGGATTTCTAGAAAACTTAACGCTGATCGCCTCGGTCGTGTGCTCCCGTCGCTTTCATGCGGTTTGCCTCGTCGCGCGAGTGACTGAGCGGCAGCGAAGCGGGTCGCCGCCACTTGTCTTCCCGCTCGCCAAATCGCTTACATGCGGTTTTTAAATCGCTTGGGCTAATGAAAAATGCGCCGCATTTTTCATAAACTGCGCACTCTGTGAGCCGCACGGTATGTTTCTGCACAGGAACGAACACCGAAGGCATGACGTATGTACGACACAGCGGCGATGGAGCAACACGGTTACACGGCCGTAGTGCAGAAAATCCGCTAGAGAAAAACAATAAAGAAACTAGCAAAACAAAACAAAGAGTAATCACAACGTGCTACAAAAGCACCAAAGTAGAAAAATTAGTTCTTGCAAGAGCTACCGCCGTCGGCACGGCGGGCGACACGGAGCGCTTCATGGAGCCGAGGGAGCAACGCGGCCGCGGTAAACGAGTCCGATAGCGACAAAAACCGAACTAAAACACACAAAAAATACTCCCACGGCGCTTTAAAAGCACCAAAGTATAAAATTAATTCCTAGTTTCGATCAAAAAGACCCTTTAAAGTTGTAAAATACTGCTAAACCACGCTGAAAAGGTCCGGCCAGATGGCATTCGCGATAGCAAGAGACCTCGAAGATGGCGACCGTGGCGGGCGATGCCAGCGAACCTAGCGAGTGACGTCAAG
Organism: Ixodes scapularis; assembly: GCF_016920785.2. Lineage (NCBI taxonomy): Eukaryota > Metazoa > Arthropoda > Arachnida > Ixodida > Ixodidae > Ixodes > Ixodes scapularis. Next base: position 137,307,252 of record NW_024609846.1, read on the forward strand.
TGAATGTCACCTATAAGGGTGATCCGCTTAGTGCAATAATGACGAGAGCCTTACAGTCCCTGTCTGAAACACCGCATGGTCCTCACGCCACTCCTGCACGAGTAAGTGACGCGCTTGCGTTGTCATGTAAGACGGCTTTGATTGTTTGTGACACGTCAGTGCTCTTCAAGATGCTTGACACCCTGCAAGACCACAGGGAAAATTGCCCAGAGACGCTTTCGCTGGAAAAAGTGACCTCCTGCAGATTCGGCTCCCGCCTCCACTGGAGGCGTAAGGAACATTCTTTGACTGTTTGCTCTAGCTCCACAAGTGGGGACTCACGCACTGTCGATTGTCATCTCGCACTCGCATTTATATGCAGCGGTATGCTGCCGGTGCAGTTCCGGAAGTTTTGCGAGTTTAGCTCGCTGCCCTACTCTCCGAGGGCCCTGGAAACCCGTACGAAAATGTCAGATATGGCCCTGATATATTTTATATGCGGCCAGATATGATAATATAAGCAGTCAAATAGGGCTGTATTTCGCCAGATATGGGAGCTAATACGGCCGTATTTCGGCATATAGGTGGGCAAATACTGTCAGATCTGGCCGTATAAGTGCGTAAATACGGGCATATATCACCATATACGCGTGCAAATATAGCCCCAGATAATGATGTATGGGCCCGTTTCAGTTGTGGAAGCAACAAGTTATATGTACTCGCTAAGGCACTAGTTGATTGATCTATATTGCATGAGTCTCATGTAATTGGTTAACTATTGTTAACATCCTTAAAGTGAAGTTATTCCAGGTATTTGGACCAATTAATCAATTGCGCAATTTGAAGATTGAAAGACAAATGAAATTTGGTTGTATGTTTGCTGTGTGACAATATGACGTAGTGCGATCGGAACGCGACTTAATCAAACAATGGATTTTAGTCGCAGCTCTTAGGCACCCGTTTCCAAATTAAGCGGTGTTGGCGTCACCATCGGTGTAACCGCCCCGCTAAATTTAGCGAGAAATTGAATTGGTACGTATGTCACGTGACGTTAATTTTCCCGCGAAATCTGGCAGTGAAACAAATTTTTTTCATATTTCACCGCTAAATTGAGGGGCTAAACACGAACCGTTAGCTTACTCAAGATGCAAGACGCTACTTCGACGTCCCGAATCCTTTTCCCTTCGAACGGAAGCCGTTGCGCCCGGAGTACAATACGCAGCTCTTTCAAAACCGTTTGCGTAGCATCGCATCCGTTCGTTTGCGAGCGTCGGCGATTCATCGTGTGTTGAAAGTCGGAAGATGTGCTGTCCATGGTATTTTATGTGTAACTCGTTCATAAAAAAATTTGAAACAGTGTACACATGGTTTTAAATTTATTGGTAAACATATGTATATATATGTTTATTTATTTATTTATTTTTCGACATCATGCACCAAAAAATTGTCGCGTTTATTTTTTTATTTAAAATTATAATGTGGTTTATACAGCGTAAAACATAGTATCATGAAACACGCATCGTTTTGAGTTCAAAAGCTAGGCTTCATAGAGCTGTATGTTCACTCGGTATTGACAGCAGGGTAGACGCTACGCGTGTTTTAGGCCAATCGTGTCTCCGGTTAGGGTCACGTGACTACAGTTTAGAATCTGGTGACAAAGCAGGACATCGCACCTGCCTGGTGCCCAAGGCCACACATAGCATTCACAGCACTGTCAACCTTCGTTACAAGTGACACATCCCCTCATTGCGGCCCCGTAAGATAAGCCTTTTGTTCGTGAAACCCCGTTTTGGCCTCTCCCTTGATCCTTTTCTCTCTCTCCCTAGGCTGAAAGCGTTGTAAAAGTTGAGTGGTCACGTGGTTTGAGGGATGACGCATTAGCCGTTCCCGATCTCGGAATGCGTTTAGCCGGACCTAGTTTGGCGTGTGAATTCTCCCTGTGTGGCTGCTGCGTATGACTGCTTTTGCAAGCGATTTCTTCAAAGAAGCCCAAGAATGTTTTGTGATGCGTTTAGTGTTCGGTTCTAGAAACGACAGCTTGTGCTACATCGTGTTGAATCTTCACGGGCACCTTCGCGTTTTTGTGTTCGAGTGGTGGTTTTACCGTGGCCGTGTCGACATCTCCCTTGGACAACACCTTTCAAGTCGCGTCTCGTCAACGTAAGTGCGCTGCAACCTACTTCGTGACAATTGATCGTTTTTCCTAAATGTATTCCAGATTACCTCTAGATTTAGGCCGTGTCTATCTCCTGGCAGCCGGGAGAATCATTGTGCAGAATGTTTCGGCATTAGTGCGATTGCGCTACAAGCAGAAAGTTTTGATATGCCGCCGACAAAGTTTTGACGTGTCGCCAAAAAACAACAGCAGCACACTCTTAATTACGCCTTCCAAAATTTGACGAGCGGCTTTACGAGTCGCTTGTAGAAAGATTGTTACGATTTTGCGAAATACTGGTAAACAATGCTAGGTTACCGTCATAATCTAAACCCTGGGATGAGGATAAATCAAATAACGGACAACTCTCATTGACTCAGGCTTTACATTACGATGTTTCCTAACCGGCATGCCAACATACTTTCGCTCCTTGCAAGGGTTAGCGTCTCGCGGACGGCACAAACCGATCCCCTGACGGCGGGGTCTCGGCGAACTTGCACGCGGGGCCGCCGCCGACCGATCGCCGTTATCGGCGTTATGTAACGATAGGCACAAGACATCTACTCCACGAATGGGCAAAAGCGGATGCAAAGGCGTGCGCGAACGTAAACAACGGTAGAAAAGTGCCGTTGCTCGCCGCTATGAGATGCGTGCCGCTAACTCGGTCGTCCGCGGGCGTATCCCTCTCCTCCCGCTTGTACTTTCTCTAACTTGACGGACACTCTGTCTCGCGGTTCATGCCGACGAAACGATCGTCGGGATACCGGGTAATTGCTACAGCCGAGCGCGGCAAAGTTTACCATTGCTTCCGCTGTGGAGGGTCGAAGAGTCAACTACCAGCATGGTAGATACCGTCTTTGTTTTTTTTTTTTATTCTTGCAGATTTGTTTTAAAAGAAACCGTGAACGCTGCACTTATGCGGTTTGTACGAGAGTGATACGCCCAGGGGGACGTTATGTAGTCTGCTAATCTTTGCGATAAGTCGGGTAATTAATTAAAATTCAATAATTTACTTTTAATTAGTGAAAATAGGCATATAGTTTCATTAGAAACTTGCTGAGCGTCGTCCAAAACCCCTAAACCAGTAATTTTTAGAAAGACTGAGCGCGTGTGAAGCGCAGTAGTATGCTGAAGTTACCACTGGTGGACCAGGTACAAGGCTGGGGCTAGGTAAGAGAGAAAAATTGCGCGGGCGCCTTACCGAAACCGCTAGCCTTGTACATGCTCCACGAGTGGTTACTTTAGTGCACTACCACACTTCTCACGCGCTGAAAGTCTTTCTGAAAATGTCTGATTTAGGGATTTTGGACGACGCCCCGCTAGCGGCTTATTGGAACCGTATGTCTATTTTCACTAATTGAAAAGTTAATTAGTGAATTTTAATTAATTAGCCGAGTAATCGCACAGCTTAGCGCCCGCGTAATGTCCTCCTGGGCGTATAACTCACCCGCAGAAACCACATAAGTGTAGCTTTCATGATTTTTTTAAAAACAAATCTGCAAGAATAGAAAAAAAAAAACAAAAAAAAACCTGATATGGGAGGCAGATATACCCCTATTTGGCAGACCCAAATATGGGTATATAAAAAATTGGGCAGATCTGGCTATATAAGGCTTATATAAACTGATGTGCTTGATATGGCCAGATCTGCCCAATTTTTTATATGTCCATATTTGCTTTTTTTATATAAGTCCAGATCTGCCATTTTCGTAAGGGAAGGGCTACAATCAAGGTCAAAGCGGCAGTGGGCCTCTTGCGGTATAGAATCCTTGACTGCCGCCCAGCAAGAAGAGTGCCGAGCAAGCGAGCCCCCATGAGCCTCTCCCATGATGAGCATTGAGACGGACGCACGGCATGCCTGCCGTAAAAACTCGTACCATACAGATGTCATTGCCCTAGGCCAGGAGACACACAAGATCGTAGGAATTGTGCATGTCACCAAGAATGATGAAATCTCGTCGCAGAAGCATGAAGTCATGGGTACGAAGAAGTTGTACGAGTATTTTGATTCAAAAGGAATCGAATTGAAAGACCACGCCCCTGACAGGAACACCTCCGTCAACAAGATCATCCGAGAGAGGAATGGAAATACGACGAACACGAACGACCGCTGGCACGCAGCAAAAAATATAAAAAAGGGCATGATGACCATAGCCTCGGGACCAAAAAAAAATGAAGGCAAAACGTGGCATCAGCAACTCTCGGACAAATGCCAGCCAGTACGCAACCATGTCTACTTCGCGATGGCCACCTGTGGCGGTGATGCTGACACCCTACGGGCAACACTGCTAAACTGCGTCAATCATTTTTCCGGTGACCATCGGTGTTGCGCTTCGGAATCACAATGCAAGGATGTTGGGCACGTTCCGAGTACGCTGCTCGTTAAAGATTCCGTAGCTCTCGATCTCTTGACAATTTTTATCAAGTCAACGACAGTGTACAAGCACGCGCACAATTTTGTGAGGTCGAAGGACACTTTCTACGTCGAATCCTTCAATAACACGGTACTCATGTACCTGGACAAACGCACCCACTACCAGAACGAGACATATAACCTAAGACAGAGCCTCACTGTGCTCGATTGGAACGAGCACGTCGGACGAACGAGCACGTCGGCATACCGCGTGGAGAACTGCCGGCACCCGGACAGGCAGGGTGGGAAGAAAAACTACTGCAAAAAAGTTACAGGTAAATTCCCAGATTATTTTCACCTTCTTATAAAATGATTGCTTTTTATTTCATGTTAGTTTTTTAAAGATTCGTGAAAAACATTTGTGACCTAATCTGCCAAGCCGCGTCCAAGGACAACACGGCCTCCTCGGCAAGTGGTTCTCTCATGGAAGACGACGATGAATAAAAGGTACGATCAAAATCTAAATCTCTAAATAAAGTACAAGTTTAAAATAATTCTAAGACTGTTAATCCATGCTATTTGTACCATATTCAAATTTCAACACTCGTCGCAGGCAGCACGATCCTGGATCACTGCATGCACTCCTGGCGCCAACGAGTGCCCAATCAACTGTCCTGCGACGTCAAGTGCTCAACCACGCATCACCACCCGACCTGTTTGAAAAATAAACGCTTTCCCGTACTTGCGGTAAAAAAGGCAAATTTTCTACTCAGCGTGATTTTTTGTGGACCTATGGTCTCATAGCCAAGATTGGTAGTTCACAGCTTTTGGATGGCGAAGAACGACTGATTCATTATTCCAGCGTAAGTACTGTTTTGACATTGAATTTCACATAAAATGACATTTGCACAAATTGTGGCACGATGACGAACTTGCTTGATTACATATCTTTCATTCAAGATAATCATACGTAATCTACAGATATTGCAGTTTTCATTTTAATTGGCGTACAGTGCGAAAGACAAATACAGGCATAAAAAACACAACATAGCAGTGCATTTTTTCTTTCTGTGCTTGTAGGCAGTACGGGGCAGTTTGGCCCGCACGACCATGGGCGGCGGAGAAAAGCTCACCGGAGAAAAGCTCACCGGAGATAAGCTCACCGGAGAAAAGCTCACCGCAAAACCGGCAGATGCGGAGAAAAGCTCACCGATTTTTTTTTTTTTAACTCAGCGGATTCTGCGTCAAACGTTGCCATTTAACATAATTCGCATTCGTCACTTCATTAAAAATATGTCAATTTTTTTGTAATACTCTTGAAGTTCTTTGGGCATATTTACTAATTCATCAAAATTTAGTAATCATCCATTCTGTATATTAATGAAGCCGCAACTACAAAATCAGAACATCGTACACCGGTAAAAAGGACAACAATTTATTGACAACTGGCAGTGTGCTGTCGGTAGTTCTGTCAAATAAAGAGGTTTGTTCTTTGCCAGCTAATAGGAATTGCGGTGTGTGAACCGTTTCAGTTCCAAATATTGTGTAGTACTAGTGCCTAATAGGTAAGTAGGTGTTTGTTGATGCAATCAGTGTCGGCTACGCTGTTTTCTTTCTGTTAATTTCACTAACAAAACTTTAGTTGCGAGAACAGATTCGTCCTGTCGTGTTTGTTGTCTTCACTCCGTCGTCGTTGTTTGAGCGATTTTCATCACCTTACAGAAGACTACTTCTTATTTAGGTCACGAGTAAGAACGGTGCCAGGGTGCAGCTCTGAAAATCATGGGTAACTCGCCGTAGAAGGGCATTATCACACGAAGGGAACGCCTGGAAACACCAGCACGAACGGCTACAAAACGTGCATGTCCGGGAAGAGAGAAACTTCAATATTCTACTGACCGTTCTATCCTGCTTTCAAAGGTTAACAAAAGCTTCAAAGAGGAATAGACTACTTCCATAAAGCCCTGCATGCAACACGGCGCGCGTTGCACTCTGGGAACTAGTTGGCCAGGGAGAAGAGTGGCATGGTTTCGGTTTCGATCGACACGTCGACAAGAGATTATATACACAAAGCGTGGACTATTAACGGTCGTTATCTCATGTTTTCTGGTCCCGAGAGCGTCATTTGTGGCCTCTAAACTAACCTCATTGGCCAGACCTCGAAGCTTGAGCACAAGCCTGAGACGTATAGCTTGTCTTAACACATGCTTGTTGTATTTTTGTACTTGCCTTCCTGTTAGCGTTCCAATCGAGGTATGTGGACGAGCCAGTGCTGGGAATCTCGACGCTGCGAAGCTGGGGGATCTTGCTTGTGTACGAATCAAAAAGCTGTAGCAACCAATAAGTACGCATACATCGAGCTCGCGCCTTTACATTAGTGTTGTTGATCAGGAAGTTTGTTTCGTGTATCCATAGACGAAATATTACTTTTTGCAATTACTGTTTTTCTTAGTATGGCTGAGTATGCGAGGTAAAACTCGGAGGTCCCATTAAAAAGCTCAATTTTAACACACTTCTTATCTCTTATCTGTACTGACCCGCAGCACTACACGAAGTGAAGTCCCCACCCGCTTGCATTCCAATTCAACATCGCGTATGCGCATAAAGTTATCCTGCAATCAAATAGGCACAATCGCACATACAGACCGTGTTAAGAAAGCAAAATTCGAGCACTTGTGTGAAGAATGTCGCACCGTTCGCCGGAAGTGCGCCGGACGGGCATGAACCCCTATGCGTCCGGCGCACGGTGCGACATTCTTCACACAAGTGCTCGAACGAATTCAAAGCGCGTTTGACGGTTGCTAATGGCCATAATATTTGTTATGTGTTTGTTTTCTTCCTGCCTGAGTATGCCGAGATAATTTTAGACACACCGTTCAGGCAAAGGTCTTGGGCGTCAGGAAAAACTCGTCCAAAAATGCTTAGCGAGGAGTAGCAGCTTGGGCCTCCGTCGTAGCTAGCCGATCTCAGCGTTTGCGAAAAGTTAATCGTCTATCGGAATAAAATTTGAGTGGGAGATATATGATGACACGAGGAAGACATCATAGTAACTTTTGTGCAGTAGTGAGGTCGAATTTATTGCGTTTCCTTAAAAGTTCATGCGTAAACGCCGGGCTCAACTTTGATACCCTGTCAGGATGCGGCTGGCTTTTCGCCCAACGAAGTAACACGAAACGGACGTTTGGCAAACAAAATACGTGTAAGGTTCCAGATGAACAAATTTCAGTTCTAGTTCACTGGTACTAGACGGGATTATTGAAATTGAGCTCAAACATGCACCCGTACGGTGAGGTGACTAAGCCACGACTTACTACGCTCGCATACGCACGCACAATATCCGGTGTTTCGGGAACCAGGGAAAGTGCCCCGGTCTTCGTTTTGTATCGATCGAGAATGAGTGTATTGTACGTTCGTGAAAAGTCAGATAATCGAAAACGGAAGCAGCGCGTTCGGTCGCGGCGTGATAGCATGAGATGAAGCTGCTCAGTCGAAACCGAAACTGAGTGGCCAACTAGTTCCCAGAGTGCACTGCGTGGTATTTCGCCGCGATGGGGCGCGTCGGTTTTGGAAGAAGTCCATTCAGGTACCGCGTTGTTGCTCATGCTCTTTCGGATGTTCGCCATTGACAGTTTTGCTTTTTAGGCTTTATGCAGATATTATTAAATTTTCGAACTTTTTCCTGTTCTTCAAGTTCGTAAACTTTGGAGTTGGGCTTTCGTTGCCTACAGAGTAAGCTACAGAAAACACTCGCCGGCAATTATTAATTTGGGAGCAATATTATTCAATAAGCTTAACAAATAATACAAAAAATGACATTTTATTTTTTATAAAGCTGACGAATTTTAATAATAATAAATTGATATATCTTACGCATGAACCAACAGCCTCCATATAAAAAGAAAAAAATCGGTGAGCTTTTCTCCGCATCCGCTGGGTTTGCGGTGAGCTTTTCTCCGGTGAGCTTATCTCCGGTGAGCTTTTCTCCGGTGAGCTTTTCTCCGGTGAGCTTTTCTCCGGGATTCCACGACCATTAGCCCCGAGAGCGAGTACAAGCGTCGCTGCGGTCGCCGCGCCCTGATCGGTCGCCGCGCCCCGATGACTCCGCTCCGTGATCTCGCATCGGCTTGTTTCCCAGCACCGGTTTCCTGGTTTGGCGTTGTGTGCCGCAGGCTCTTCGAGGAGCTGGACTTCGTTTACCCGGTGTACAAGACGTTGAGTTAGGCCGATATTGACGTGCTTCCGTACATCTTATAAGCCTGCTTGTCCCCTTTACCTTTAAAATTGGGTTACAAATAAACCCCCGCCCGTCCAAACGACACAAGGCACTTTTGCGAAGGATCGGTGGAGCGGTGGCGCAAGTGTTTCAGACGCTGGAATTCTGCTGTCCCTTGCATGTTCATGATTTAGGACGATATTACATCCCGCTTTCAAGGCATTTGAAGTGGCATTTATATCATGGGCCCTTGGGTGGTCGGCAAATTAGCTCGGGACTCCGACTTTGCGCTGCCGCTCTGCATACGCTGGTTCGCAGTTGTTTTAAAGGCCATGTGTCTGATTATCTTTGAAGTGCTCATGGAACAGGGTTGTTTTACATAAATGTAGTTTATTCGTAAATTAATTATATAGTTTATACACGTATGCAGGCATATTTTTTAAAAGATGCACAATTACTGGAAATTAGTTTGTATGGTAGCAGCAAAAACGGCCGAATCGCCCCCAGTTGCCTGTATGAAGTGTATTGAACTGCCAAATATGCACGGCAATAGTGCCGTGATTTGGAATGTTAATTTATACTTTTTCCTGACATTTTTTATTCCAGCCTTGGGTATTCGGAAAATACACCGTTTAGTCTGAATTGTCATTTCCAATTAAAAGAGGCACTGCTGCAGGCCCCCAAAAGCTTCCTCAGCCTCCAAACTCCCTACAGCTAGACTCTCTGACAACAAAGGAAAACAGGAGTAAAAGCAAGCACTTGAACGTCTGTCCAGTGGTAGATGCAGCACTAGTAGCAGAAAATGTGGAACCTGTGAAGGGCGACAGTCTGCGTGAGAAAAGCTTCTGGTATTTTAGCTTCAGGACAATTCAATTCAAGTAAAATCTCAATTTTAGGGCTTAAGGGACTAATAACGAGCTAGACACCTTCGCTTACGTTTGTTATACGTTACCTGAGGGTTGATATAAACAAGTCCACAGATACCACCCGTGTAGTCCATTGAAATACTATCCGAATCCAGCAAAAGTCAAATGCGAACAATGTATATAATAAATATGTTCCTTGTTTGTTTTTTTTACTTTGCCCCTGCACTTCGGCTGTCTTGCTTGTGATTCTCTCCCCATGGCCCAGACTGTATTTAGCATGTTGCCCAAGCAGCATTCAGCTTTTCTGCTTCGGCGATCTTGTTTAAAAAGGGAGATACAAAACAAAAAATAGTATACATAACCTGCCCATTCATTCAGACCATCAGCAGCATTTATTGTGCCAGATGTAAATCTATAGTGATGCTCCTGCAATTGTGGCCATATTTCTTTCCTGTCAACCACGCTTAAAATGTTGGTTGAAGTTTCGCCTGTAGCTACAGGCCATACCTCAATAAAGGCACATAAAAAAAATTTACACTTCTGACGAAAATTACGCCAAAAAAAATTAAACAGAAACGAGCGCGCCGACAGCTGGCGTCGTCACAGCCTTCACAGGGCGGGCGGGGCGAGCCGGGGAAAAATTCTCTCCTCGCCGTGACGTCACCCCGGTTTGCCGTAAGGGGGCGCCACGCGAACTTCTCGGGCTAATATTCAAGAATTGCCAAATCTCCCAAGCGCCCCTCTTTTCTAGTTGAATTTCTAGTTTCATAAACTAATTAGGAATTAATTATAATGATTTGTCAGCCTCAAAATGCTCATTCATGATACCATCTCTGTGATGAAGGACCTGTACGTGCAATCCTGAGCGGAGTACTTCAAATCGGCAACATCGCACAACATTCGCCACCATGTCAAAACAGGGATATAGGAATACGCCTATTCACTTTCTACGAGATTTTAGAGAACCGCCTTACGACATGCAAAAACCCACAATGGGTTTACAAGCAGCAGTTCTGTCATACCTGGGCTTGGTGATGTTGAAAACCTTGCTCTGTTTTATTTCGAGTTACACAGCAAAATCTACATGTACACTGACCAATCAATGTCCCCTATTACCACTTGTGTCCCATGTAGCAAATCCCGGCTGGGCTCGGTTATAGATCTCACAAGTGTTGGAGGACACATTTCGGCATGATTTCCCGCTTGGTGATGACGTTGAGCTGGCCGCTGTGCCCCTTTTGTTCTATGGAGGCCGGGCAACTGCCAGGTGCCTAAATTTGTCAAGCAGCCCCAAACCCTACGGTAGTACACCTTCTGGACTCCTGGATTTTTTGTGGTGATGGTCGCTGTGCTTCAACCACGCACTCTGACAGAGCCCCGGACAATTATGGAAGGGCTGCAGAGGCAATCTAGGTATTCCATTTCTCATTGGACTGCGAACAAACGGGAACAGAACAAAATAAAAACTTTGTAATACCTGCTGTCTTTTTATAAATGGCATAATTTGCTATTATTGCTAGTTGCACAATTTTACGTGTAGAAAATCTTGAATTTGCCGATTCAATCTCTGTCTTTCTTGCTCTCTTTGCTGATACACAACATATTTGTCGGCTGTTGAGTTTTCAGTTACATTTGTTGACAGAAACTAAATGCAACTTTGGCCACGAAGAACTCTTTTCAAAGGCTGAAGATGCATGAAAAAATCGTAAACCGATTTACTTTTATGGAAGTTTGTTTTTTACTCTTAGTTCCTTCAACGAGGCGGTCGTTACTCTAGAAAAGACCTGTAGTATTAACATATATATTATGCGCCAGAACTGGTCAGACTGTGTTCATTTCGATACATGACTACATTGTCAAAATGCAACTAATTTTACATGCTTCGCCCTCTTACTGCAATATTTTTGACTTGTATTTACTTATGATTATTATTTTGAACAAAAAAAAACACAAAATATTGATACAATCACTCTTCAGTGTGCCGTTGTTAGAACGACCAATTCTCAACTCTCTGGTAGAGCTCAAAGTTCAATAAAAATACCCACTTCTTTTTCCTTCTACTGTAATGTTCAAGTTCCATTCACTCGACATAAATATGCGGTATTGTAGCGTATGTGGCCGCATGCGGAAGTGTCCGAGTGTGTTTTAAAGCTAAAAAAAGAAAAAAGTAAAAAAAAAAAAAAAAAGGAGAAAAGCGAGGCAGCTCGAACTCTTACGAGCTCATACCGAGCCTGCCTAACTAATCCCTGATGTTTGGGATTGAAGCAGAGAACCTTGAAGGGTTACAGAGATTTTGTCGGTGGGCCGGTAAGCCTATTAGCGCTCGTGCTAAAGGCCGTAAAAAGCGAGGAGGAAAATAAAGGAGAAAAGGGGAGGAGGAAAAAAAGAAAAGAGGGGGAATCTTCTGCCACGCTGAAGAAAATTTTGAGTGCCCGCCTTTAAGGAAAAAGATCATTTTCATAGAATTTTCAAAAAAACGGGCTCTAGCTTCTGGTACACTCAATTTAGTATTTATCGTTCTCTCGTCAAAAAATTGTACTCGCGCGATAAACAGTTACATCTTGATGATGTTGAGCGCAGTCTGAACTGCCACCCCGAAATTTTCTGGAAGTTTGCAAAGCAGCACACTCGTAACAATGCACATGAAATTTCACTGCGGGATTGTTTTACTGGAAACACTAAGTCCCCACCAGAGGTGGCAGACCGTTTTGCAGACTATTTTAGTCAATGCTACACGGTTGGTCAACCAACTATTTAGCCTATTGACATGGAAGTAAACTGCCAGGATGTTTTATCAGGCTTCAGAGTAGATGCAGATGAAATTGAGGAAGGTATCAGAAACCTTAAACCGAAGTTATCCACTGGAGTAGATTGTATTCCGAGCTTTATAATCAAAGGTTGCGGTGACTTGTTCACACCGATTTTAAAACACATTTTCAACTTGTCACTTCGCTCTGGTTTGTTCCCATCGTTATGGAAAAATGCGGTTGTCGTGCCAATATTAAAGGGGGGCGATTCATCGGTTCTCAGTAATTATCGGCCTGTTTCTTTGTTGTGCGGCTTTTCTAAGGTGTTTGAGAAAGTTATTCATAAACGAATAACTCATTACATTCATCATAAATTAACGACTTCGCAGCACGGGTTCATTATGGAATGGTCAGTTGAAACCAACTTGTGCTCCATTTTACATTTCACTGCACCAATCGTTACGAACAGGGGACAGGTACTAGATGCTACAGTAAAACCTCATTATAACAAAGTTGAAGGAGCAGTCATAATTATTTCGTTATAACCATTAGTTTGTTATAGCCACTGTCCATTTCTTCCGACTATTAGCAAGCAAGGGGAATTGTGATTGCTTTGTTATATCCATTAGTTTGCTATATCCCAGTTTGTTATAACGAGGTTTCACTGTATTTATTTTGATATGTCTAAAGCATTCAATAAAGTTGGTCATGAGCTATTGCTCCACAAATTATCGTTATACGCGTATGTACGGTTGTTGTTCTGAACTACTTCGCTGGTTTCAAAGCTACTTGTCATGTCATACAAATCATGTTTGAATTTCTAGTGTCGCTTCTAAACTATTTTACTCAACTTCAGGTGTCCCCCAGGGGTCTATTCTTGGGCCTCTTTTGTTTCTGATATTTGTTAATGATATAGCCTCATGTGCAAAAAAAGCTGAGCTCCTACTCTTTGCAGATGATATTAAGATTTTTATGCGCGTTGCTACTCCTCTTGATTGTAATGCTCTTCAGCACGAAATGACTAACATACTGCAGTGGTCTTTGGCGAATAATTTGCTCCTAAATCCTACCAAAACTAAGGTTCTTTCTTTGAGCAGACACACTGTTATGCATTTTACTTACTCTTTGGGAGGAACTCCAATCGAACGCGTGACTGTGATGAAAGATCTTGGTGTGTGCCTTGATAGCGCGTTGTCATTCAATGCTCATGTTTCTTTTATTGTTGGCCGTGCGATGAAACCTCTTGGTGTCATATCTCATATAACTCAAAAGTTCAGACGCCCTGCTTGTATGATTCGTTTATTTTGTGCTTTAGTTCGTTCACGGCTTGAATTTGCCTCTGTTATTTGGAATTCTCCAACAAGTACACAGTCTTTAAGTATTGAATCGGTGCAAAAAAGAATGATACGGATTTTATATGATAGACATTTTCAGTGCCGCTTTTATTATGAATATGAATTTCTTCTTAAGAGCGTTTTACTTAAGTATTTGTCAAATAGAAGATTCGAGCGTGATCTGATTTTTTTGCACAGGGTGGTAAATAGTTAGACTAATGCTAATCCATACAAAACTTGAAAGTATAAAACAGAGGATGAGGACGGGAACAGGACATCTTTAAAAGATCTCCTGTTCCCGTCCTCTCTGTTTTATACTTTCAAGTTTTGTATCTATTAACCAACACGCTCGTTTTCAATTATAAATGCTAATCAACTTCTGAATTCTGTCGATTTTCATGTTCCTTGTCGCATTACCAGAAATTTTACTGTCTCTTATACTCAATTCATGTCTAAACTCTCACCACTGTCCCGTATGCAAATTTCATTTAATACAATCGCATCCTCTAGCTTGGACATCTTCACGAATCTCCCAGTTTTTCGCCGGAACTTGGCAAGTCTAGATGAAAGTTGAAACTCTATTACATTTTGTGTGAAGTATGCGACCTATTTGTAGTCATGCTAATTTGTACATTTGAAGCTGTGCGTGTGCTGTGTTTCTTCTTTTTGTCTTGTGTGCGCCAATGTGAAGACCCGCGTGGTTGTTTTTGGGCACATTAAATAAACAAATTATTATTATTATTCTCGCAGAGCGTCTCGTATTCCCCCAGTGGTAAAGTATTTGGAGTGGTAATAGACAACAATGACGTTCGCAGGTGGCCCGCTTCAGCGCTGCTGCCATTTACGCGACGTTTTGCAGTTTAGCAAGCCTCGTGCATTCAGAACCCTAATTTGGAGAGTCTGGCCAGTGGGTGTGGCAACGAAGGCGCTGGAGAGGAGAAAAGTGGAGGAGAGGTAGGAGAGCTCCAAAGGAGCGAGAGCAAGGGAGAGCAAAGAGGAGACGACCGCCATTTTGATGCAACACACTTTCCGTACAGAGCACTGTTAAAGCTATGCGTCGTCCGCTATGAGCCGACTTCTTTTTCGCCTGAATAAATGCTTGAGGTCAGACGTCAAGAAAACTTCATTTGTTAGCTTTATAACCCACCGAGGAATAACTGTCTATAATTTCATGCATTCCACCGGGCGAATTAATGAAAAAGGCGGCCCTCCCCGATCAGCTGGGAACAGCTGGGAGTTCAAGCGCATGCGCTCACGCTTCTCACTCTGCACCGCGGCCTGATTGGCTCACTCGTCACGGCGGCGAGATCATAAACTGGCCAAACTCTCCCAATATACAGCTCTGTGTCCATTACGCTAAGACTTTGAGTAATCACACATTGCAAGCAAGACAATGCGATAACAGTATCTATGCAAAAAAAAAGAGGGTGGGAGCTCAGACTGACACCAAAAACATTCCATCCCAATGGTTTGTTATAGAGAGCCACAAGTATGAGTGTGTTCAACTCAAACCATGGAGAGTGTTTGCAAATGAATCACGGCATTAAGAAGTGTGGATTATACTCCTTTTCGTATTTCAAAAATACTCATCTTATCGGATCAAAAATGGTCCCTAAAGAAAAGTGTTATTTTCTTCTTTGCGTAAAATATTCAAGCATCTCCAGGGCTGCTTATAGCCGGAGCAGGGTCCTCCCCACAATGGGCGGCAGTGGTTTTGTCGCCCACCACTCCGTCTGACCGCCCATTGCTCTGACTGACTGCCCACCGCTCAATTATGCCATAGGATGGGGATGCAATTTTGCCTGCTTACATGGCTGCAAACCGTCCTACTTAGCAGGCCTGCACACCGCCACCTTATTGCGTGTTACCGCATCCCCAACTGTCGCCACTTTTTCAGACAAGGAGAGCGGTGCTGCAGGGCAGGAGAAACACAAAATAGACAGATGCCACGAACGCGCACTGCGCAGCAGTTCTCTTCACAGGCGGTGAGTGGCAGAGAGCAGAAAGCAGAGAGGACTTTTCTTTCACTGCTTAATGCTTGCTTGCGTTGTGGCTTGCTTTGTCTTCACCACTTCGCACGCCTTTCCTTCCCTACTTTTTTTTTTTTTTCCCAAAGGCAATTTGTTTTTTGTTTTATCACCGCAGTGAGGCGCCACTCACAGGGCTGCAAAGTTTGAGAGCCTACGCAAAGTGCGTGCCAGATAACCCCCCCCCCCCCCCACTCCGGGCCGGCTGCTCGCATGGTGGTTATGTCCACCCCTAAAAATTCCTGAGAGAACCCTGAACCGGAGTTACGTTGAAAAACCACCCATAGCCCCATAGACCCACAGCAAAATTTTGCATTTCTTTAACCAGTGTACCTTGCAAAAGTTCTGAACACGTCATCTACTCGCAGTTGGTTAACTTTCTTGAATCTAATGACTTCTTTACTACTTCACAACATGGCTTTAGAAAACATTTCTCATGTGAGACGCAACTAATATTTTTCACATATGATCTCCATCACTCTCTTGATGACCATTATGAAACTGATTGTGTCTTTCTGGATTTTTCAAAAGCATTTGATAAAGTTTCCCATAAGCTACTACTTCATAAATTGCAATCACTTAACATCGACTCACGCATACTTAACTGGATCCACGCCTTTTTAACTAACCGCCTACAATTTGTCACTGCCAGTGGCGTAGCCAGGGGAAGGGGTTTGGGGGGTCAGAACCCCCCCCCCCCGAAATTTCAGGGGGGGGACTCAAGAGCCGGAGACCGCTTCCAGCCCGTACCAGTCAGTTCTCCTGCCTGCTTTTTCACCATTTTGACATACTGAAAAAAGCAAGGATCTTTTGGATTGTTTCCTTATTTCACATTATTTCGCGTGTTGTATCGTCGACGTGTGGCGATTGAATCTTCTTTTTCCGGCGTGTCTTCCTGTCACAAAAACCGGCCTGGTCCCGCTGGGCCACGCGTATTGTGAAGGGCGCCGCGTCGGCTGCCTGCGAGGCCATGTGGTCGCCGCGGGTGGCGTGACACTCCCTGGTTGACGCTAGTTAGCTCCTCGCCGGTCCCGACTGGGACCCTGACTTGACTTGTTTATGGCCTCTGTGACTCCCGTTCGGGGGACGCTGTTGCCCGATGCTTGGGCGCTGCCACTTCTTAGAATCCGGAAATGAGTTTGCCAGATGCCCTTGAGCGTTTTTTGTGTTGACTTTGTTTGGAGCTGGGGGCAACGAGTGTCTTCGCCGCTGTGACCGTCATTTTTTTTTTTTTTTTTGTGTGTGTGTGTGTTAGAGTGTGTCACGATTGTAGGGGAGCGGTTGTGTTTTGTTTACTTTATTAGAAAAGAGCGCCGTTCAGTTGAAACTGGGAAACGGCGCGGCAGCCGGCTTGGGAAGGTTCGAGAGCGCACCCCTTTCTTCCTATTGGCTCTGGGCGTAACCTCGGGCACCGCGGTAAAGGGGAAGACCTGTCTGGACACGGAATGTCACCTGCTTCTTTGATCCTACTCTGTGCGGCCTTCCTCTGCCGGACTGCCCCAGTGTGTCGACCGTCCGTGACGCGACAGCGTCTCAAGCCAACAACCGCCGCCTCTGGCGCACCGCGGCCACTTCGAGACAGAATCCATCGCAAGCGACCGACCTCAGGTGCTCCCACGCCTCTGTGAGCCTTGTCGTACCGGACTGCGCCGAAGTGCGGTATCGTTCCCATTCCTCTTGTGTATTCTCTGTCTTGCCCATAGCTATTAAGTTTCTTCTGTTTTTTTCCGCCTGTTTGAGACTGTGTCTGTATTATCATTTTACTTTTGTCACCATCTTACTAGCCTTTCATTAAATGTTTCTACTGCTCTGTTCGTCACGTGCCTTGTCGTTGTCCCCCCGTCCCTGGAGCCCACATACTGTGGAATAGCGGGCGTGTGAACCCCCGTTGCGATTGGCGAGTGCGCTTCCCCTGACGCTCCGCCCCGGACCGTGACACTTCCGCACCCAACTTCCAGCTCGTTTGAGCAACTCGGGCGGCTGGGGCCAACAGTACCTATTAGTACTTATACCAGCCTTAAGTCGACAGTGCGGTGGAAGCTTTGTGCTTGTTTAACTAGTCGTCGTATATCGTTTTTTTTTTTTTTTTTTTTTTCATCAAGGGATCACACGGCAGAGCTAAAGAGAGCCGGAGAGTGCACTTTTTTTTAATCCTTTATTGCGCGACGCGGGCCTTCTAGCGCTCCTCGTTTTCACCTTTTCTGAAGTCCTCACGCAACCTCCTCTACCTCCCACCACAGCTCTAACATCGCAGTATATCCCCCCCCCCCCCCCCCCCCCCCCCGGTCCCCCTTATCGCCGGACAGATTCAGCTTTGTTCTAAAGGCATGCGTTGTGCCATAGAAACCAGATTGGCTAAAAGTAACAACATGCTCCGTCTATGACAGGGCCGACGAGACGGTCAGATATTCTTGTTTTGGTTCTTGACATAAGAAAGATGAGCTTTGTCAACGTGCAGGAGGAGGCAGGCGTTTGAAATTGTTGCCAATGCGTAACCTTTCCGCGCTTCTAGTGGTTGAACGGTTGAACCCGTTCTGCCTTTCTAACCGAGCCGGTCTGACTGAAAAGTTTGTCAGTTAACAGAAAAATACTGCGATGTGAGCGTAAATAATATTTCTATAGTAAAATAAAGAAAAACCCTAAACGTTTGTTGGAGTAAGAAAATTTTGAAATGATATTTTTTCGAACTTAAACACAGACAGAAATTCCGCAGCAACGTATTTAGCGTACGTGCGCTTCCGCGCTAGCGCACCGACAGCAATAATTAAAGTTACATTGGCGAATTATATGTGTTTACATTCCATGGGAAGTTATATTGTAATGTTTAATGCAGTTTTTATGGAACCAGTTTCACGTGATGATACTGGAGTCCGAAGTAAAACTTGTTTTTCAAACATTTGACGGGGCTACGGGCCTTCCTTGGCAACTTCATAATCGGTAAAAAAATATACCGTTAAAAAGATACAACCCCCCACCCCCCTGGGCCCGGGAGCATAATAAGTCGCACAGTCCAAGCAGAAACAAATGCAGCAAATGGTAGTTTATTGAAGTAATCGTCTGGAATAACGCATATGTGAAACAAATATACATACACTCAATGTAAACTTTATGTGAAATAAAAAAAATAACTACTATAAATAGAAATGATAGAAATAAAGTGAATAGAACGTCTTGAACAGCTAGCACTGCTTTGGACAAAACGTTATTCATTCTCATTATTTACAGATGCCATATACAGTCTTTACATCGAAGGACGCATTTGACACGAGGTCGCACGATCGATTCACCTGGGTAAAACCAAAATCGCCAGTGTGTACAAAATTTCGCCGTACGTTAAAAACCCGTGGTGGTCCAAGCTAATCCGTGGCGCTCCTCGTCGGCCAAGCCTTTGTTCGGCGCGTGAAAACCCCCAAATTTATACTTTGAAGTTTTAACGACGGTTCAGCTACACATTAAGCTGCAGCCTCCTACGCTCACGACAGAGAACGTCAAGGACGTCCTCCGGGCGGACTTCAATGTCGCGATGCACATTCAAGAGAGCCAGTCCCAGCAATCGGTCGTTTGAAGTCGAAGACCTCAAATATGTCTTCAAGCGACGCAGAGATGAGAACGAGCGCTCCACTTCTGCTGTACTTACAGGCAAAGTTGCGAGAATTTTAAGGAGACGGTGAACGTTTGGAAATAGAGCCTCCGGACAAAGTGTGACTGCCTGTAACGCAGATGTGGCGGGCGTTTCGTTTTTCGTCCTTCTGCACTTAGTCGCCCATACAAGCAGCTCCCCTTGCAGTTCCGAAATCGAAACAAAGCTCGAGTACACGGCTGAAAACTGCTCAGCGTCAGGAGGAACGACAGCGCAAGAGATGTTTTCTGGTAGAAGAGAGGAAAGCAATTCTAATGTGCTCCGGTGCTTTTTGAACCGGTCGTCTAACTGGGTGATCAGGTGATCCAAAAAGGGAAGGAAAAGTGAAAGTCTAAAATAGTCCTCCGCGTCGATAGCCGGTGTGTTCTGGCGGTGGCGCTGCCGGCTCGTGACTCGCGGCATTCGAATCTCCACATTTGCTGCCTCGGCCATGTTTACGGCAGCTTGGAATACCGTGGAAAACCCGGATTGACGTAGCGCTTGCACAGCGGCCTCGACGTCATCGACATGGCTGAGGGCACCGATTACGTCGAGCAAGGTTGTTTGGAGCTGCCTGGAGAGCGGCAACGTCAACGAAAGCACTTTTGCGGCGATGTTAATGCTGACTATGAACGTTGGCGTCACGATACATGCCAGTAATTGGTGGGCCTTCGCAGACGCCTCGCCACCACCAGCCTCATCCTGCAGAATCTCAAGTGACAACACTACAACTTCGTAGAGCTCCACAAATGTTTGAACGGCCTCGTGGCGTTCAACCCAACGAGTTTCACACAGCGCTAAAAGCCGCCGCTTCGTCTTTTGAGGGTGCAGCTCCCTGATCTTTTCCTTGAGAATTGCTGATCTACGTGCAGACCTTCTAAAAAACACGCAGACTTCCTGCACCACACTCAAAGCGTTACGCATCTCGGGGACACTTCACGAACAGCAAAGCGCCAAGTTGAGCGAGTGACTTGCGCAATGCATATAGAGGGCTGCGGGGTGTTCTCGTTGGATCACAGCTTGGACCCCGTTCAAGCGGCCGGACATGTTGGCCGCACCATCGTATCCTTGGCCGCACAAATAGGTGGCGTCGACACCTTTGTCCCTAAGAAGCCTCATAAGGGTCGAAGCAAGTCCTTGTCCAGACAGGTTTGTCACCTCCACGAATGCCAAAAATTCTTCATGTAGCTTGTCGTCCAGCAGGTACCGCACGCAGACAGACATCTGCTCGGTTCCTGAAAAGCATATACCCCATCGTCAATTATACAAGATTTACAACAAGCTTATGCTTTCTTTCAATGTTTGCACAGAAGCGCATATGCTGTGGGTGTTAAGCTTGTATAGTGACTTTAGTAGCTACCAAGCATTCAGTACAGCATGCCCCTGCCACCTAGCAGGTAGGATAGCGTCATCCCATAACCCTTTCGAGAAAAACGATCGGCGCGCCGTCGACAAAGACAACGTGCATGCACCGAGGAGCAACGTAGCCTTCGGTGCGCCTACCGTAAAGTAAAAACAACTTGCAGCATGCGGTCTTCACTCTCCCCTGCTTCCTTCTGCAACCATGTGGAAAACAAAAAAAAAAGGTTTCTTCCACCGTGGTAGCGACGAACAGTTTCACCAGGTTTCACCGTGGCGGGGGCGACGCGGACGTCTCCCAAATCTGGTGCTCGAAACGCGTTGCGCGCGCTAGTTACAAAGTTGTACCGGGCAAGTACGACGACTGCCGTAACTGTGCTGTGATCAGCGCGTCAAAACGCCTTTGACCGCGTCACCCCTTCGGACCGCGGAAGACGCATCGGGAGGAGTCTACGGACGATTCTACGGGTCCCAGTGAATATTGGACTTCGTGAACTTGCTTTCGTAGCGAGTCACTCTCTCGTTCGTATTCACTGTTGAATTCTTAGTTTATTTCCTTGTGGTTGTCGATTTTCGTATCATAGCCAGAAGTTTACAGTTCATTTGCCTTGCAGTTGACTTGCCTCGAATGCCCACCGACTCGTCACTGGGGGGATCGGTGGCCAAGTGGGCTAAAGCGCACACCCAGCTCGACGCGCGTGGAGCGAAAGCTCGCGCTGCAGAACCCAGGGATTCTGGGTTCGAGCCCCACCCCTGCCCGTTTCGATCTGGATGAGCATCGTACCGGCGTGCGGTCGCGTATCGCTACTGCGTGGTGCACGTTAAAGACCCCAGGCTAGCAGTCGTACTGCACTGGCGAAATCGCCCATCTACAGTGTAAACCAGTGTCGCCCCTACTGGTAGACCGACCTTACGCTGTATAAATCACTAAAACGTCCAATTTGACTTTGACTCGTCACTGGTAATCGGAAAAGGGGACGTTCCTCGGCGGAATATGGCAGTTGTAACAGTGTCCACTGGGTGTCGAACCGTACACGGACGTGGAAGACATGCCGTCTCATCGCCTTTGGAAGTAGTTTAAAGCGAAGCAAGAAAAAGGCGCGGGGATATTTGAAAACTTTTTCTTGTATTTTTGTCGTCGCGCTTAGCTACTACGTACTCGCCTGCACTCACCCTTCGCTACTTTTTCACTTAAAAAAATATAACTGCTATATCTTGCGTGACTCGTGCCGCGCAAAAATTTTCTGGTGGCTTTCGCTAGAGCAATCTCAGTCGGTAGTTCTACATTGTTTAAAGGGGTACTCCGGCGATGTTTGGGCTACCTCAACTAATTATATTTTCTGACTCCCCGGCCTTTACCCTTTGCGGTATGCTATTTAGTATCACGAAATTCATAATAGTTATTGCGAAAACGGCAAATGAAAATGATGCAAAAACCAACATTCAAATATACCCGCACTTTTCAGTGCCGTGACGTCAGTGGAGAGCAGGCTTGCCAGTCGAGCGAGCGGTCTAAAAAATAGAATACGCCGATCATTTGTTCCATGCTGGAGCGCGGGGACCGAGCTTCCAAAGCATTCATTTGACACCATGAAACTGCTTCGAATCAGTTGGGAACAAATTCTACAGTACAAAGAGTGAACCCCTGCACTTCCACTGACGTCACTTTTTCGTTGTTGCCAGTAGAGACTCTCAGTTTGAAAAACATGGTGAGGTCCAAAATTGTAAATTCAATAACTTCGTGAAAAAAAATTATTTTGACCCAATATTTGGGATACTATTTTGGCGATGTTTGGCGAGTTCAGTAACATTTCAAGCAAATCGGGAACCATCAAGAAATCGCCGGAGTACCCCTTTAAGAGATGCGTGCCGGAGAGCTCTTTAGTTTGAAATGAAGTATAAACAATAATAATAACATTTCTTACCCGAAATGTCTGTTGTTTCGTCCGCAAGCAGGGAGAAGCACTTCGCGCTGTTGACTTGACTGACAATGGTCTGCTGAACCAGAGTGCTCGCCACCAAGATTTCGTTTTGTATTTGCGGGCTTAGGTACGTCGCGTTGCCTGGTGCTGTCTCCAGGTGATCTCTGAGCAGATCGTACCCGCTGCAAATTTTCAAGCGCACCAGTGCACGAAAGTTCCCGTCATTTTCGAGAGGGTCCTCCAAAGT
>NW_024609846.1:137330172-137397018 GCF_016920785.2 Ixodes scapularis
CGGAAGTAGCCGTTGAGGATCTCAATAGATTCATTAGGTCAACAGAAATATCGCCTCTGAAATCACGGACTGAGTTCAAATCGCATTGTCGGAGGCCTTACGCAAGGCGGATGAAAAGGAAGATCAAGAACGTTCTCGTTAAGAAAATGTCATCCAGCCTCAGTGCAGCTTATGGAGTAATGGAGTAGCCTGGAGCCTCGGTACAAAGCTGCAATATCTGACCGGAGTTGTTCAGCAACCTGAGAGATGCGCTCGATTTTTTCTGATTCGTACCAAGAACGATGCCGTCTCCTGACCTTGCTCTTGAGGAATCTCTCCTAGCGACTGATACAAAAGATTATTTTTTCAGCAACTTGCCACATAATACAGAAAACAATGACGAAACAAGAGACACTGAGAGTGTGGTCAATTCCTGACCCATACACAAGAATGAGCCTGAGCCAAGAGGACGTTCAGGCGGCACTGAACACTAAAGATGAACTCAACTGCTCCCAACAAAACTCGAACAAGAAGGACGTTATTGGCATCAAATCAAAGGGCCAAAAAGAATATGTGTCCAAGCGTTTTATGACTAGGTATATTCTTTAAAATTTTCCGGTTGTTTAAGTCGGCTCACCATGACACGGCTATTGGGCTTACCAAGTTTTACTCATTGAGGATAACTGGGTGGAGTACACATCTTGCCACGAAGTTTGTGTGTGCAGGCACTGCGCTAACATCAAGCTAAGTGTTTGTGCCTTAGAAAAATCCACTAAAATAATAAGAAGTGGTGAAGATCTTCGTGAACTGACTATACGCGACCTTCCATCTACGAAGCGTTTCCTCGGCCAGTGCAGCTCATGCTTAACAGCTGAAACTCTTACTGCGCCTGGCCTGGGAGTCCCAGATGATAATGAAGTGTTTTACGCAGCCTGGGAGAAGGGAGAGCTGATAAGAAAAGAAGTGAGTCCTGTTACGTTTGTGGAACACCTTCGAGAGTGCTCGAGAAGATGGCGCAGCATGAATACATTCGACACGAGCAGAGCAAAACGATAAGTGAAGCAAAACAATTTCTAGAGAAAGTTAATGTCCTGCTTCATTTTGACTTCGCAGAAAACTGGACAGGTGTACTGCGTAAAGAAGTACAGTCACATCACTGGCGAAAGACTCAAGTTTCGATCTTGACATGCGTGGTGACAACTAGAAAAGTAACGCGTAGCTGCGCCCTCGTCAGTGATGACACCAGCCACGCTTCCGCCCATGGAGCTACGCCGTTGCGAAAATTCACGAGTGGCTTAAGGACGTTGCTCCGCCGTACCCGCATATGACGCACATCAGTGACGGAGCGGCAAGTCATTTTAAGAACCGGTATCAATTCCATGAGCCTACGAAAACCAAGTACCTGTAGGTCAGATGGCTATTTTCAGCTACTGGGCATGGCAAGAACGCCTGTGATGGGATTGGAGGCCTCGTCAAACACTATGGAACACTTTTCAATCTCCGTGGCCTGCCACATCAGCTATTAAGTGTGCGTCACATATGATAAATGTCCTCAAGACAAAATCACCAAATGTTGCACTTATTCACATTCCAAGGCCTGACGTGCAGATGTTCAGGAAAATAAAAACGAGAGACTGGGATTCCATCCGGCCTGTGCCTGGAGTTCAATCCTGGCACTTCTGGCAGTGCACACGCGTCAGCCCACTGCAGGACTAATTCCTAGTATCAAGAACGGGAGCGTCTACAAAGAAGCCACTTTGGAAATAAGACTCGCTTTCATTAGCGTC
This sequence comes from Ixodes scapularis, assembly GCF_016920785.2. NCBI lineage: Eukaryota > Metazoa > Arthropoda > Arachnida > Ixodida > Ixodidae > Ixodes > Ixodes scapularis. Next base: position 137,331,939 of record NW_024609846.1, read on the forward strand.
TGTGAGCAGTGTATAGTACAAAGCGGCTACAACGAACCTCACAAAAATCTGATGCCAAAGAACTATAAAAACACTTTTCACACCGGGTACCCTTCAGTATTAATCTTCTCTTCGCGTTTTACTGCCTGTGGGTACCCTTTCAAAAACGCACCCCGACTCCTTGGTATGAAGCGGTTCTGAGTTTATTATCCGTCCGGAAGCAACTCCACACGGAGGGAAGAAACCTGCCCTCGGGCTCGGCTGTCTCGCCCAGCTGTTTCCGCCAACGCGCGCCGGAGAGCCAGGTGGAGCGCGTTAGGGTGCCTCGACGCTCTGCCTCGACGTCTGAGATAAACACGTGTTAAGCGGAGCCGCCCGGTCATTTCCTTTATGTCGCGTACACAGAGACCCTACACGCCGGCTATTGAGAAAAGGCTCTACGAAGCATGCGACAGAGAGACTCTCGATCGCCCCGGACAGCACAGAGTTTCTTCGACTCTTCTAGAAAAACCCACTAAGAATTCTCAATTCAAAACCACCGTCCGCCTCTGTGCTGTTAATTTGTTTCTTTTTGACCAACCTTGAGAACTTTTAGACTTTGTAAAAATAATGATTTCGTCATCTATGCCCCTTTCTACACGCCCCTTTCTACACGCCCCTTTCACGGTGCTGTGGTAGAGTCAATTTGGTCATATTTCTAGCTTTATAATCTCGAATTTGCAAAAAAATAATGCAACATGTTTGTGCAGATTCGGTTAGTACCAATCATTGGCATTAATGTGGGAAGTCTAAAAAAATCGGCCTTTTTTCAATATTGAGTCTCAGTATAACTCGTAATTATTAAAACGTCCCCGTTTGAGCGCTTCTCATAAATTGATTTCGCTTCGGATGACAACCTTCTTTATCGCAAATATTAACAAGAAAAAAGACAATACGCTGGGAAAGTTTGAATTTTCAAATATTTATAGATGCGGAGGAAAAAAAATGCAAGTCTTCTTGCGGAATGTGCCATGCTTGCAATTTTTTTTCTAGAAATTAACAACGTCGATACTTAATGATAACTGTTTCGAGTTAATCCTCCTTATACGCAGTGTTTCAGTAAATATTTTTATACCGGCAGCCACAAAAGTTTTTTTGGGAGAGGTGACCCAAATGCTAATTTCACGCAATTCGCAGAAAGCGCTTCACACTGAGATTATGCTTTTAAACTTTTTTTCCGCAAGGACAACGTATTTTTTTTCTTCGCAAAACAGATTTATGTTTTGTTCTGATGGGGATTGAGTCAACAAAATCTATTTTGTCGTAAAAATTAAAAAAAGGTCACGGGACATGGTCGGCCAAACTTTGAAAACACCCAATAGTAGCGTAAGAGAAAAGATAACGGGAAAAAAATATGTTTTAAGTTATCAATATAAACTCAAATATTTGCATGCTACGATATCCCATATTTTAACGTCCCGAGCCATACCGTGTATGATATATTACTTTTCTAAAAATTCCAACAACGTTTTAAACATAACTTTGTTGTTTTTTTTATTTTTTATTTGCGTCAAGCTGTGAAATTTTGCGCGATCTATTCTTTGCGCATACCTGGTTCGTAAAAAAAGCTTATAACTGAAGGTAAATCGACTTCAACGTTTTAAATAAAGTGGTTGAAAGAAATACACGGTAGAAAGTCTCAGTTGAAGGACCGCATAGGGCACCCCGCGCGGTAGGACTCCGTCAATGCAGCGCGGCTTCAATTTTTTTCTTTCTGCCTCCTTTCACAGCTGTTGAGTGTGAGGCGAACAAAACTGGAGAGGTCAAAACATTGCTCCCTGCGAGAGTATACTGCGAAAATCGGCTCGAAAACAGATGTTCACTCGCTCTTTCAACAAGTGGATGGGGGCGAATGCTTCTTGATACCTAGAATTAGACAGAGTCGTTATCAGTCAACCATCTGCAGCTGGCGGATGTTTGGTTGGCGAAACACTGTGAACGTATTTTCTTAATTCTGTTGGGGGGGGGGGGGGGGGGGGATCGGTGGCCGAGTGGTCTAGCGCACACCAGCTCGGAGCACGTGGAGCGAAAGCTCGCGCTGCAGAACCCAGGGATCCTGGGTTCGAGCCCCACCCCTGCCCGTTTCGATCTGGATGAGCATCGTACCGGCGTGCGGTCGTGTATCACTACTGCGTGATGCACGTTAAAGACCCCAGGCTAGCGGCTGTACCGCACTGGCTAAATTTCTCATCTACAGCTGGGAGACTCGTCGCCCCTGTGAGGCAGACCAAGTTCTAGGCTGTATAAACACACACACAGCCCACTTATTATTATTATTATTAATTCTGTTGCTGGAAAAGTGCAGCACGTTTGGGAACATTTTTTGCTCATTTTCCTTTTCCCCTATCCCAAGTCCTTGACCGTCACGCACTCAAATATACAAACTCAGAGTCTGCGTATATTCATAGTGAAGAGAGTGTATTACAAATTTCACGAGTAAAAGACTGCGCGCTCTACGATGTTACACAGAGCCGATGGGTGTTGGTGTTCTCAGAATACAGATTCCATAGAGTCCACTTAATCGACGGTATTGAGACAATCGAACGTTCCGGTCGGCGGATGCCGGTATGAGATGGCGGCCATATTGAAGCTCGGAAAAAAATTAATGAAGAAACATATGTAAAGTGTACACGGGTTCTTAATTTCTTTAGAGTTAAGTAAAATATGCATGTTAAAATCACGTTTTTGGGAAGAGCATTCAACTATATGCGAACGCCGATGCTAATTTTCTTCCGGATATATAAAATTTCGAAGCTCGAGGCATGGAGACTGCCAACGTTTCGTTATGGTACTTTGTGCATAGCCATCGATTTCACACTGAAGTACGCAAGCACTAATAATTCTTTTCTACTTATTTTATGAAAGGCTTGTGACATTTACACAGAATATTTAAAAAAATACAATAGATGACTTCTATGCAAAAAAGTTGCTAATCGCGTCAACTAAACTCATTCTAGAGACACATTCACAAATAATTTATCACCAAACAACTTTACCTAAAACCACGCAAATATATAAAAATGATTATCGTCAAATACATTTTACGAGTGTATAAAGTATACTTAGCCATTGTTGTAGTTTTGTTATTAATGCAGAAACCCAGCTGATTTCTTCAAATGTGACAAAATCGCAGGTCAATAATTAAAAAAAAAAACACCACATCATATTTTCTTTAAACTCTCCTTAATCGTTTAGAGAGACTTGAGCTAACTTGCGATGGAAAAACATTGAGTAAAATATTACCTCTTTAAGAGAAAAATGACATCAAACCTTCACTCAAATTGAACTAGCTTGTCTTCGTTGTAGGGGCTTTGCCGCATGACGTCGGCTCCAAGGAGACATTCTTCTACAGCCGACAAAAGCTGTACAGCGGTGCTGCTCTATCGTAGAGTATAGAAAGTCATTCCGTCCCTAGCTTAGTTTTATATTGGTGCGAGGAAGATATAGAACAAGTTGACGGAAGTAGTATCTTGAGTGTCGGCATTTTGCTGTTCAACATTGTGTAACGTCAAACAAAGCAGATTGCGCTTTCTAAGTATCTCTACGTACCCAATGGAATGCAGATAGATCTTGATGACCAGAATGACATTGTTGGTTGTTTCCATATACATGGACAAATTGCTTCCAAAATGTAATTTAATTACAATTTCTTTGTTCGAAAAGTAGTTTAACTACAATTACAATTACTACAACGCGAAAGTAATTGATTTCAACTACAAAATTACTTATAAAAAGTAATCCAATTACTTGGCAATTACTTATTTCTGAGAGCGAGCGGACTTCAGCCAATTAAGTTTAGACGAGTTGTATAGAATGCAACGCATTTGCTCATTCCTTGCCCTAATATTCTAAGCATCGCTGCATAAATGTCACGTGTTGTACTTTCCTTTGATAAATTTAGTTAAATTAGTGATAGAACATGACACTTTCGAGCAATTAGGTCCTAAGTTCTTCTATTTTCAATAAATAGAAATACATTCCTATACTCGTAGACGCCAGATCGTTAAAGGAATAATTGGTTTGACACATTTTTGTTAGCCAGGAAAAGAAAAACGCAACAATAAGTCATATCTGAATATTTCAATATTAATGTCAATAAAGAACTACAATCCACACGCGCTAATTCGGCCACATTCACATACAAACGTCATGTTACTGTAAATTGTTTAAATTGCATTGATATTATAATGGCTCAGAAGTATATAATAACCGAATCGGGGCCCCCTAATCATAGGTGACAATATTTACTGGTGCGATCGAGCTCAGTTTCCAAAATGTTTAAGCAAATAATGTCCAAAGTTAAACAAACAGGAAATAACTTGGAAACAATACAAATATACAAATATGCGGCAGTACCAAAAAAAAGTAAAAAAACTGGCAAAAGAAAAGAAAGAAATGCTTTGTAGACAATTACAATCCCCAACCTCGGCTGATAGCTGAAGCTCGATTTTTTTCCTTAATATTTTGGCATGTTTACGCTATTGTTTTATGCTCGCACTGCAGACAGCGCCACACGTCGCCGTTGAGAAAGGCTCCAAGGAGGATTGTCTGTCAGCCCGCAGTAGACGCAACACAGCAACAAAAAACGCGATGCTATTTTTGTTGTGCATGTGCTTGCGTACTTGTCTACGTGTGCGAGTGAATCACCGAGTGCTAGGCACGCTTGTGCGAGCGCTGAGCCTTTCGGAGAGGTTGCGCCGGCGCCACCAACTTTCGTAAAGTAATTGTAGTTGTGTCTGAAATTTTGCGATTACTGACGCTAGGAAGTAATTAAACTACAATTACAATTCCTTTTAGCCGAAAGTAATTAATTACAATTACAAGTTGCCAGAAGTAATTAAATTACAGTAATTAAATTACTGTAATTGCATTACGACCCAAGTATGGTTTCCATACCAGCTAATACAGTAATCATCCGGGTCATATTTTGCATATTTCTGTAAAGTATATACCATATTATCACGAATGACAAATGATGAGGCGGTGAATAACTGAAGAAATTATATGTTTAACGGGACGAACTTGTGCCCAAAATGAAATAGAAGAACGTTAGCGTCGGAAACGTCGATGTCGGCCAAACCGGAGGATCGAGCGCTCGGGCGAAACTGACTGGGGCTCGCTACGCGGAACACCTTTTGCAGGCGCGTAGGTTTCTGGAACATTCGGCCTAGAACGTTCGGAGCGTATAACATTCGGAACTCGATCAGAAGAGAAGGTTTTCAAAATCACGAGAACGCCAACTTGAAAGAATAAAAAGAATATTCCGCTCGCTGGAATCGAACCCAGACCTTCCGCGCGAGTCAAGCGCGGTAACTATTCGGCCACGCACGCGACCGCTCAGCGACGCGCGTGGCCATATGAAAGTCATTTCCTTGGGAGAAGCACTCAGCTATGCATAGAGGGTGTTTCACGAAACGCGGGCCAAATTGTCCCTGTGAAAAGTACGCATGGCACAGAAAAATGGTTGATGTTATATAGTTTTCTGCCAAATGGGAAATTTTGGTAAATATTTCTGGTTGACTTAGTGAGGTTATTAATCACGTTTCGCAATTAAATTTATAAATATTACATTTAAAGGGGTCATTTTAATTAAAATTATCGCGGGCGTAACCAAATATTATTAAATTCACCCGCATTATAGAGATATAAGGCGCTCCGCTCCGTAAGATACAAATAATTTAGTCGAATTTTTAAAAGGGGGGGAGGGAGGGGGTCTTAAGACGCAACATAGCAGCACCGCTGTTCAGTCTTCGCTGGTTCTAGAAAACTCATTTCTGGACCCGATTTTGTGCGGCAAAGCCCATAGAACGATGGAAGACAAGCTTCGGGTGAATGTTTATTGTTGATATTTTTTAAAGTACATATGCAAAGCATTTTTTTAACAATCTGGATGATAAAAAGTCGTCATAAAATGAATTTGCAACCACAAAAAAAAATTAAAGCCTATGTTTACGGCGCGAGAAGAATTTGTAGTTGGCGCCCCCGGTAGCCCGCATGTTCACGCAACCGTTCATTCAGACAGCCTGCGGTCTGGCCTATGTAAATCTTGCCGCAGCCCAATGGAATTTTATAGATAACGCCCACCGCACATTCCAGGTATTTGTTTACGTGCTTCACTGTGCATTGCCGCTTAACTTGGAAGCGCAGGGTATCCAACTTCCCTTATGATCGCAGTGGCTGAGAAACTTCTGAAGAAGTTCAGGGGCAAAAGCCAAAAGGAGAAGCAAAAAAAGAGAACAAGACTCCACGTGATGCCATACTTAGACAGGGTGTCACACAACATAAAAAAAAGTGGCGGAAAGGTTCGAGGTACCTCTGGTCTTCTCAGCACCACGTAAACTGGCTCAACTATGTCCGAGGATAAAAGAAAAAGGCAAAGATAAGCGGCAATGCACAGTCAAGCATGTAAACAAATACGTGGAATGTGCGGTGGGCGTTATCTATAAAATTCCATTGGGCTGCGGCAGGGTTGACATAGGCCAGACCGGAAGGTGTTTGAATGAACGGTGGCGTGAACATGATTTATCACTGCGTTCAACAACAGGAGCCCATTTAAACATACATTGCAGAGATTGCCGTTGCATTCCCAACTTTCAAGGCACTACAATCGTTGGGAGAGGTAAAGAAAAGGTGGCGAGGGAGGTACTGGAGGCTTACATGATAAAGAATGTCCTGATAAGTGTATCAGTCAGCCCTCACTTTTCCTTCACAAAAAGGAAGTGAACTTTATTGTCACGTGTGGTGGCAGAGTCACTGATGACTAGTCACATTTGTAGTATTTGTGGCTTTCTGCTGGCTTTATTTTGCTGTTTCTATTTCTTTCAATACAAAATTCAGTTGATAGTCAGCGCTCGTCCTGTTTGCCTCTCCGTCTTCGTATTCGTCTTTATTGTGCGCTTTCACTACTTTCAACATATTTAATGTGTCTCGATTTTTACACTTCACGTATCTGATTATTCGTGCCTGTAACCGTGACAAAACTTTTATTCTGTTAATTTAGAAATGGACCATTCAGGATGTGTTATCGCTTGTAAACATACCGGTTTCGGTCTGTAGATCCGTAGTAGTGTGTTTATTTGTTTCGAACTCGCTCGTGCCTTTGAATACTTGTGTTTGTTTTCACTTGTATGTTAGTTGCTATGCTCTCTTAGCGGTTTTTGTTCTCGTTTTTAAGCATATTAATTAATATGTGTATATACAACTTGTCTCATTGATTGCTAACGTTATCTATGCATTTTTGTATTATAATACATTTGGTTGTATTTATTTGGTGCTTTAGAACTTTAATGGGCGGAAAGGACTCGTCAGGCAGGAATGCCTTTTTCCTCCACCGCCCTGCCGGCCTCGGGATGCAAAAGAAAGAAAGAAAGAATATACGCAGACTCTGAGCTTGTTGTTTTGAGTGCGTGCCGGTCGAAAACGTGGGATAGGGAAGGAAGCAAACAAGCAAAAAATGTTCCCGCCCGTGCTGTACTTTTCCAGCCACGGAATTAAGAAAATGCGTTCATAGTGTTTCGCCAATCAAACATCCGCCGGCTCCACTATTGTAGCCACTGCAGTTGGTTGATGGAAAACGGCTTTGTTTTCTTCTAAGTATCAAGAAGCATTCATCGCCTCCACGTGCCGAAAAAACGGGTGGGCATCTGCTTTCGAGCCAATTTCCGCAGGATACCCTTACATGGAGAAATATTATGACCTCTCCAGCTGTGTCCACCTCACACTCAACAACTCTCAATAGAGGCAGGAAAAAAAAAAGAACAATTCAAGCCGCGCCGCCTAGAAGTAGCCTTACCGTGCAATTTATAGAATTAACAACGGGCGCCCTATGCGGTCCTTCCACTAAGACATTATGACCTGTATTTTTTGTACCCACTTTATTTAAAACATTGAAGTCGATTTAGCTTGAACACACTTTTTTTACGAATCAGATATATGCGCAAGAAATAGATTGCGCCAAAATAGGTGCTTGACGCCAAAAGCAGAAAAAAAAAGAAAAAGAGAAAAACAACAAGAAACAACGAATTACTAAAAAAAAGTGTTCGAATTCTAAGGCAATTACAAGATCATATACGCATAAGTCGGGACTTCCTATATGGGATATTGAAACGTGCAAATATCCGAGTTTATTGATTACTAAAAACATAATTATTTTGGCACTGTTATCTTTTTTGTGGTGATACTATTGCTTCTTGCAGTTATTGTTATGTGTATACGTTTAAATAAGCCATGAAATTATTTTTCCACTTTCGCTAAATGCTACTTAGAATCACTCGCAAACGTTCATAACCGAATAAACTTGCCTTAGTTTTTCTTTCTAGGCAATGGCAGTCGCCAAAGCAATTCGAGAAAATGAGCATCGTTCACCCCCTCAACTCGGAGCCAGAACAAGCGGCCACGTGGCCTTGTGCTTATCCTATACCGCCAACGCTAATCATAGCCGCGCGCTGGGGTTCGCAACGTATAAAACGCGCGCTGAGCTCCAGATATTGTTGGAGTTCGGCTATTCTCATCACCGCAGTGGTTGGACACGAGCCACTACCCGACTGTCCGCCGAGGCATTGATTGTTACGAGCCAAAGTCGAGTGCTCTTGCAGTTCTCGTGTCCAATACATGAGCCACTCTCGATTGTCATCAGGCGGCGGTTTCGATCCCCCAATTACGTCATCAAGCTTTGCAAAGGCAAGACTGAAAGATATAATATCTTGTATCTTCGAAATTTTACCGCGACCAAGAGGGTTCTGAATCAATGGCATTCTGTGCGAGTATACTTGGGCCAAACTAGGACCAGTACGCCTCTGCAAAGTCATGCACTTCCCAACCCGATATCGTTTGATGACCCCTTTAAGGTAAAGGGTTTTCTCGCATACTGGTTACTGCGGAACGCTTTCTTGGGCTTCGGCTGCTGCAGTTCAATGAGAATGAACGGAGCAAGAAGCAAAGTGAACATATGGCAACGAGACAACAAAGGAATGACGAAACGCACAAGTCAACAGCAAACAATTCGCTCTTTTCCCGCACCGTCGGGGTAAATGCAGTGGTAAACCAGAATGTATCGAGTGTGTTGCACACGTCGTGCGTACATTCTGGCTAGCAACACTCAACATAATCTCCGCTACCGCCACCTTTCGCGGCGCATTTATTGTGCATGATTGCTTTAGTCAACGACGGCGAACGCACAAAGACGGTGAGCGCCGTGACAATGTAACTTGGGCGCTGCTTGACTGGTTTTCTACGAATTGCTATCGCAATTCGTGGATGACTAAAAATGATGATTTCTGCAGCCAATTTTTATTTTTTTGTTTTTCTTGTAGCACTTAACAAGTAGGTTACTAAGTCACCTTTAGAGCCCATAAGAAGCTCGCGAAAGAGCGCAAGCACCACGTGACTAGTGGCAAGTCACGTGACTGCTAGTGGCCAGTTTTCCGCGGTTAAACCAATCACGCCGAGGAAAATGAACGCACGACCGCCGCCCATCTGTTGTGTTCGATTGGTTTGGTCGGGGAAAGTAAACTGATCAAGGCGACGAGTGGTGTTACTTGTGGCGCTGATTGATGAACTCCATCGCGTCGCACAATCGATTGCGGTCGGACTTAGTGTGAAACGAAAGGTAAAAGCATAAGGTCACTGCGCTCTCACTGCGCTCGATTAGTTCAGCCTATATGATAGTCAACGAACAGAAAGATGACGAACTCCGTGACGTTGCATTTCTAACGCGGTCTGATTGGCCCCACCGCCACGTATATATTGTCTGCTGCGCTCTTCTTTAGGCGGCACCAATTGACCTTCTTCAAAGTCCGCGCCAACGCCTGTCCGCCATTGATATCTTAGATGCTCTGAACGTGGGTTGGACATGAGGGATGCACCAGCGTTCGGAAAACATTCGTCTTCAATCACTGAGGACTCGAGCCCCAACCGAATATCAATGCAGTAGTCGTGTCCAATCTGTATCTCGCTATGGAATTGTTGAGGTGACGCCAAAACTCCGGCTATTGTTACGTAGAGCCAATGGTAGCTTCGGAAACGCGGGGCGTGCATGGTGAGCACCGAGCGTCTCATCCTCGCTGCGCATCAATAAGATTGCGGCATTGGCCGATAGAAACGCCAAAGAACGAAAAAAAAAAAACATAGGCGTAATAAGCCACGCCCTGCGTTTCTTAAACTGGTCGTTACTATAGACGTTTGCAAGTACGGCCTCTGGACGCCGCCATCTTGCTGCTGGTGTGGGTAGATCTTCTTATAGTGAAGCATTGCTGAGGCGTACCCGCGGCCTCAGGAACGCTCGACTAGACGATCCACCCACACCAGCAGCAAGATGGCGGCGCCCAGAGGCAGTACTTGCAAATATCTATTGCAGGTGCTGGTGTCAAATAGTAAGTGCATTCGATTTATAAAGAACTTTCTAAATCAAATACTTTCCAGTGCTGTCACCGACTACTTAAATAACGCAGCGCGTGGTGAGCCCCTGTGTTGCGGAATGGGCACCCCCATTCCATTCCGATTCCATTCCGGGGAATTAGAGTTTTCGATAATTCTATTCCTTTCAACTCCTAGGAATGGGGACACTGGGCCCATTCCACTCCAGGGCCTCTAAACTCGTCAAACACAAAGTTGGGGCCGAAGTTGACTGAACGCACCGATTGGACTATCCCGACGATGACTTCGCACTTTTTTCGCCAACGTCCAATCGGCGCGCTCCATGAACTTTCGGCTCCAACTTTGTGTTTGACGAGTTTAGGGCCCCTGCAGTGGCTGAATCGTTCCATTCCATTCCTCTAATTCCTACACGTAAACATTCACACTCGAGAGCTGCATTGCGTTGCAGGGTTGGGCAGAAATAGTCAGAAAGTTATTTGAAAATACAAATACTGGGATAGATAAAAATAGTAGCTAAAATACTGATACTCGAATATATATGTAAAAATGTACCTCGATACGTATCGAAAACATATTTTAAAAAGAGTCAAAAAGTCTTCAGAAATACAAATACAAGAATACATTTTAGGGAGGGCAGAAATACAAATACTGATAATGCAATACATTTTTCAAATTTCTTTGAGACGCCAACTGAGATGAGGCTTTAAGTTTGAAGTGGAAGTTTTTTCTTTATTCCGAAATTACTTTCCCGCAGGCAATGGGTTCAAGAAACGTTCAATCAAGGATTGACCGCGGGCCCTTCCCTGGCATCCTGTTTGTCTGACCAGTGATGCGAAAAAACTTCGACCTGTAAATAAATTTTATCAAAACATCACTTCCCTGTCCAATAAGGGCGCCCCTGTCAACACTGATCACATGACGTCACGGCGAAATGAACTAGTATTCTTGTATCTGCCGGTGTTGCCTTGAACATTGCACTTTACCCACGCTGCTGTATGAAAGGACTATGCGTACTTTCGTTGTAGGTGGCCTCGTTGAAGACCATGCAGGCAGTTGCATTTGGAATTTTCGAGAATAGGGTGGACCACCTGAAGCATCCTGGAGCATATGTCTTATCTTCTGTTACGGTTGAAAGGTCAATACGGTGGCATCCCTGTAGTGACGGTCCTACCTGCCGACCTTCCGCCTCCAACGCATGAATGGCAGTCATCACGTTTCGGCTAGCGTCATCCAAACAGAGACCTGTGGATGGCGACCTGAGATGGCCGGCACAGCTATGAGCTCTTCGAGAAACAGCGCGCTCGAGACGAGCCGCAGGAGTACGAAGTCTGGGTCGGCGCAGCGAGGCCACGTCTGGTCTCCTTCCTGGGTATCGGATCACCAGAGCAGCGGGTCAGGGTCACATTGACTGATGACGTACCTTTAAGCCGCGCAACAGGCGCAGACGCATTCGGATTTGGGATTTGTGTTGAACTTCACTGGTGAAAGGCGCCACCGCCACCCCCTTCCCCCCTCCCTTTCTTTGCTTTGACGCTTGTTTTTTGTATTGCATTTTTCTTATTTTTTTTGCGTATAAGTCTGTTAGGGCTCCACGCGGGTTTGCATTTTCTCGCTCATTTTATTTCTGAACAACTGACTCGCTGACTAACTCGGTATAGCTAAACGTAAACAAAATAATAATAAAATGAATAAAAAATATATATAAAAAAACGGACCCATTCCATTCCCATTCCATTCCGGGCAAAAGGTATCTAATTCCATTCCCATTCCATTCTTCTCAACGCTGCCGCCATTCCATTCCCATTCCATTCCGGGGTCGCAAAAATGTGGAATGATTCCGGAATCATTCCAACTCCGGATTGGCAACTCCGCAACACTGGTGAGCCCCGAGCATCTTATTATCATACTGCAGTCAATAATATGGTGGAATCACCCGGTAAGAACTCCGAAGAACGAATCCTGAAGCAAGAAGTGTAAACAAATAAAGCCACACCCTGCGTTCCTTAAGGTGTCAGTGACCATGGTCCTCGAAAGGGGAATACTGACCGGTTATTCTGCTTGAAGACAGGCTCGGCTAAGTTTGTACCCGCCTTTCTTTCGATTCGATTACGAAGGGCCGCCATATTGTTACTCGTGATTTCAAAGAAGAGATGTTTCTCGGATTTTGGAAGTTTCGGTAATTTGGAAACATTCTGTAATGGTATCCACATAAGACCTTATCCTTTACGAAATCAATTTTGATTTTATTTCATTCATTGACTTCAAAGGTGTCTAGTTATTGACTATACAGGAGCGTTATAAAAATAGAAAAAAAGTAATCGTGATATACTACAAGCTACATATTTAGAAACACACAAAAAATAATCGAACTGTCAATAATAAAAGTGCGACGACGCTAAAGTGCGCAAATATACACTAAAAATAAGTCACTCAAATGTCAATACATCCAACAATATATAAACGATGTCAAACAAACAGTACAAAAGGGAACGCGAAAATGCATCGGGTTTCAGAAAGTCGCAACATAATCAGGGGTACTATATTGCACACATTTTTGAAAAACCGGGGACGACGGACGAAAACAGGGACAAACACAAAACGTATAAAAAATGTGTAACATTAACTTGGTCGCCTGTCTACTCTATCTTCAGACTGTTCCAGTTATTTGGGGACACGGCTAGTAGAGAAGAGCTACATGTAAGTTTACGTGATTTAGAAAAATTCAACTTAACATGAATGTTCAAGACTGTCAGATGTGAACCATGCTGGAGGGCAGACCTTCTGAAAAGTCTCTTCATAATAAATTGTATAAAAAAAGACGCAAGCGGCCAATCTTTTATTTTTTTCCAAATCTGTCAAATTTTATAGGAGAGCACTTGCATCGACCTTCTTTTGTAACGTTTCTAATTTTGAAATTTAGTGTGGGTCTCGTTAAGAATTATGCCGAGGCATTTCTAATTTTAAATTTTTGGTGTGTATCACATTAAGAATTATATCGAGATTGTCCGTAACGAACACTTTCAAAATTAGTCTTTTGATCAAAACATGCATAAATACTTTTAATTGTAAACTAAGTACGCAATAGAAAGTGTGCGCAATCGCTCAAACAATTCTTGTTTATCACTCAGAAGATGACTGTAATCTGAGAATAATAAAAAAAAGAGGCATGTGTGGAGCTTTGAAGCAAGGGCAAATACTCTTTTATGCATTGCTCTTGAAAAAAAAAAACGAGCGTCAATACAACAGAAAGAAAACATAAAACACCTTTTTTGTATTTTCTTAAGGGGCGGTTCCTACAGCTCACATGCGGGTACTTAAGCTGCCGTCGCCCAGCGAGGGTTTCAAAGGTGTACAGGTGAACATCAGGGTTTCCGCATACTGTTACAGAACCTAACTTTATACGGAAAATCTATCGCATCTACTAAAATGCTGTGCTTAGAACTCATGCTTGTCATTCTAATTTCGGAGATTGGAGAGAGGACAATGTGTTCAGGTGAGTAGACAATATGTTTATCGAAGTGAATCCGTTGCCAAAAAAAAGTGCGCATTGTACAAAAAAAAATCTAAATCTGCTCGCTGCCATTTGAGCAATAAAACAACAAAGAAAAACCGATGTGCATGTGATGTGGGCGCAATATACGATCATTTTATTATTTTTGTGTAAGTATTCATTTATTAATATAAATAAAAAAAAACATTACGTAAACTTATGAAAAAAAGTAAGAAATAGCGGTGAAGTAGTTTTCAATCTGTTGAGTATTCCACCAGTTAAAAAGTATGTCATTGGCAGAGTCTCTAAGGAAACCGCCATTTGCAAACAAGATCCCAAATCTTGTTGTTGAAAAGATTTTATATCTAGTACTTATTTCAAAACATAATAAGAGGTAATAAGTTACAGTATAATATAAAGTTATTCGTTACATATAACAGCAGGCAATAAGGTAAATATCTAATCTTCATGACAACTTGCGGGATTACGCAATGCTTGGTTGCTGCAGCGCGAGTGCAGCCACCGGTTGTTCCGAATAGTCTTCTTAAGGCTAAACTCCATAACACAAAAAGAGAGACGAATTTCGCTCAGCGGCGTTCGCTCTGCGACGGCTTTAGAAGAGTGGCTGTTGCGTAGTCCGCAAAGCGAACGCGCCACCAGGCGAAGTTCGTCGCTTCTTCACCACATATTCGGCTCCATGGAGTCCAGCCTTTAGGCCATCATAAAGTCAGCCGCGTGAAACGTCGAAGAGGCTGGGAGGATATGCGATAAAAGACACATTTTCTGCTTATTCGCCGTCATTTGCAGAACATCTTTTAGAAATATTGTGTAAACGGTCGTAGCTCCCTTTGTGGACCCGTGGAACTTTTTACGAAAGTGCAGCACCGCAGAGCAGGAAGCAGAAGTCATCGAACGCAAATCTCGCGGTCCCAGGCGTTGTGATCAAAGGACATGCCTTGGCATACCAACGTTCTTCGTCTTTGTGCCTTTGCAAACTTGCATCCCGGTAAAGAATCGACGCTGTGTGGATAGGTTAACCCTTGGGGAAAGATTTGAACGGGTGTCTCGCGGTAGATGTCTCTGCTGCATACATATCGGACATATCGGTCGCGGTGTTCTGGATCGTCCAGCTGTTTCAGCAAGTGATCAGTGGTTGCTCTCAGTAAAACACACACACACATACACACACACACACACGTACACACACAATATTGTCTCATTTTTTATTTCCTCCACATTGCAAGAAGAAACGAAAGCTATGTCGGTCGACGCTGATAAGTGATGAATTGTTGTGCGGTATTCTGTCGTTCTTATCGCGACAAAAACAAGACATACCCACACAAAACAAAAGCTCTCCTTCAACTCTTAGAAATCCAGCACCCCATAAAACCAAGATCACGAGGGCAGCCGGTTCTTCCCTTAGGCAGTTAAGTGTGGGTTCAGACCACATTGTCGCTTTGAACAATAGAACCAGGGGCGTCGGAAGTGATCGGTGGAGGGGGGAGGGACTGAAAGATTTCTTTTCATTTCTACTGTACTGATTGCTAGACATGTCTGGAAAAAGAACGATAGGCACCGTCGCCAGGCGAAAGCGTAACTAAAAATGAAGCGCGTAATGTCCCCGCAAAATTTATCGGAGAAATTAAGTGTTACGTTGCAAAATTTTCGCTACATTTCAAGCTCCTTCAGAATTTCTTCGCTAAAAATAGCGGAAAAATTCAGTCTCACACTTTTGCACACCAGCTTTAACCGAGCAATTAAGCACATTTGTAAATTTCATTTGTTTTATCTTTCCTTTATTTTTGTTTTTTGGCGAAGGCGGGCTGTTTAAAGTATAAACTATGTGTTTGTCCGTGTGCGAACTTTTACGCCAGGTATTTGGCCTTCAACGCTGCAACGATGAGTGAAAAGCAAGAGCCTATATTCGGATCAGACTTGTACCGTACGCATTACAAGTAATCAAATTACTTGTAATCGATTACTTTTTGGAGTAATTTTGTAATCAGTTGATTACTTTTATTAAGCAGTAATCCCAAGAGTAATCTGATTACTTTTTGAAGTAATAAAATTACTTGTAATCGTTACAATTTGTCCACGCCCCCCCCCCCCCCCCCCCCCCGGGCACACGCCTTTTTTTATGAAATGACAAAAATAAATTTTGCTTTGTTTTTTCGAACGGAAAAAAGAAAGATTTTTGCGGAGCTGTAGGAAACGAGGTCAATCTCTTTCTATGTACAGTTTCTGTAAAATGTCAGTTTTTTTGTTTTTTTTTCCAATCTGGGGGGACTGGGAGTGGGAAGCCTCAGGGAAGCCACAGTGCGTGACAAAGGCCATTCAGGGCGAAGTTTGAGGGAGCAGAATGTAGCTTTGTGAGTCCTTCGCTCAAACTAGCCCCCTCACGCACACACACACACACAGAAATAAAAAAAATAAAAAAATCCTGCGTAGGGTACCTACTCGCAGCCCGTAAGAGAATTAGAACCGAAGAATGCCTAAAGCGGATGCAAAATATAACAAAGGCAGTTGAAATATTTCCCCATTTCCCCTACGTGGTCTTTGTTACAAGCAATGTTTCGAGTTGAGAAGTGGTCGGGGCGATCTCTTCCGCTAATGGATACTACACATGATCCGTTTCAAATCCTGGAGCTGCTACTCTTTTGTATAACATGCGAGCTCATCCACATGTGGATAATAAAATGAGCGACGCAAACTTTGAGCGACAACCCTTTCTGAAGCTTAACAAGATCTAGAAGCCCCTCCGCCCCCCCCCCCCCCCCCCACACACACACACACTGGCGAACGCCCAAATCATTAAACGTCTTCAAACGAATTCTATGCTTGTGTCCGCATTGTGAAGGTGCAACGACCACGAAGAGGAAGCCAGTTTTTCTTCTTCAATACTTGTGCAAATGTGAAATATAGGTTGGAAGTAGTTCATTGTTATGAGCGCTAAAGATGTGTCTTCACACAATAAAGTAATCGGAAAAGTAACGATTACTTCTTTAAGTAATGTCCAATTACTTTTGCCGTCGAGTAATCAAGTAATCTAATCGAATACTTTCTAGCCAAGAGTAATTGTAATTGTAATCGATTACTTTTTATTAGTAACGTGTACAAGACTGATTCGGATCATCATCACTCTTTTAATTACATGCACCAGTACATTCATCATGTTAATTTCTGTAATAGTCGTTGGTCTGCGTTATATTCGAAAAAAATTAAAATCAGTTGCTGGGCCTAGTTGGTTAAATATTAAACATACAATATTATACATACATATACACAAGAGGACAGGAACATAAAATGAACAAGACAGGACGAGCGCTACTCACTACTTGGATATCATGAAAAGAAACGATAAGGAAGCGTGAAATGTGAGAATTGTAAATTACGGAAAATAAAAAAAAAAATGTAATATTGCAGATAGATTTGTACTAATAAAAATAACTAAATTAAATCATAAAATTATAAACAATCTGGCCTGTGAGTAAACGTCAGGTTACGAGAGCATGAACTTTCACTCAGGCCGTCGCCATCAAGACACATGGCTTTACACGTCAGAGCCTGCAAATGCCTCCCTTTGTCCTCCGAAACCAAAGTTATAAAGCGTTTCCACAACCGGATGATCAGAGTGCTTTATGAGGCAAAAGGTTTCAAGGCTAAGCGTGACAAATGCATCAGTGCGCCAACTGTCGCACTGACTGAGAAGGGCTAATATATCTCAACCTTTTTTCCTGAATTTTTGTCTTATTTAAGGTTTTTTTTTTTATTTTCTCAAAAATTTCTCATCTTAATTTTTTCTTTCTATGTGTTTTTCATGATTTTTAAAGTTTAAAATATTTATCATTTTATCAGCATTTTAACAAGATTACAATTTAACTCAGTTAATTTTATCATTGCACATCTATCTGTAACATTACACTTTTTATTTTTATTTTTCCGTAATTTACAGTAATCACATACCACGCTTCTTTCTTGCCTTTCTCTATTGGCGACTCCAGCGAAGTCGACGCCGCGTAGCGGCAACGCCGAGAAGCTCAAGAGAGAAGGTTCTTTCGACTCTGTCGTCTGCTATCGCTGCTTGATTCTCGTAGGCAGGATAGTAACAAATATCATTTTCAGTAATTATTTTTATGCTTCCGCCGTGTTATTTCTAGGCACTGACATGAAGCTGGTTTCAACCGTCAGAAAATCGCTACGCTTTTATATGTAACACCAATTTCACGCTGCAGTGCAAGAAATTTATGGTGGTCCGCGTGCTAAACAACGAAAACGACCTCCTTTCGTCCGACATTTTGCCTGACTAGAGCGCCCCTATCGTTTGCTGGAGTCGCGAATTGAGTCCCAGTTGTGAGTAGCGCTTCTCCTGTCTTGTCCCAGGGGATCGGTGGCCGAGTAAGTTGGCGCACACCAGCTCTGAGAACGTGGAGCGAAATCTCGGGCTGCAGAACCCAGGGATCCTGGGTTCAATCCCCACCCCTTTCCGTTTCGATCTGAATGAGCATCGTACCGGCGTGCGGTCGTGTATCCCTATTGCGGGGTGCACGTTAAAAACCTCAGGTTAGCAGTCGTAATGTACAGGCTAAAATTTCTCATCCGCAGTAGGTAACAATGTCGCCATGTTCTGGTTGTATGAATAACTGAATTTGTTCGTTTGTTTGTTTGTTGCCTTGTGCCTTTCACGTTTCTGTCCTTTGGCTCCATTGTATATATGAGCTTTGAAACGATTGTGCAGGACTGGAATACAAAGCACAAATATTGAAAATAATTAGTCGTAATTTTACCTACCTTGCCTCTGCAAATTTAGGTAACTTTTGACCGTGTAGCGTGTAAGGCTATAGTGTACCTGGCGTTCAACTCCTGAACTGGGGTACACAACATTTTTTCGTACTTTTAGTAAATATCACTTAGAATTATTTATTGATATTTGTAACCAGAGCCCTATATATCCGCTGCTTACCCGCGGATCATTCGCGGATGTCCCCCGTCAACTGGCAGATGCGGATAAAAGTGAATCAGGTTCGGTGGATTGCGGATCGGATGCGGATGCCAGGGGCTGCGGATGCGCATCGGATGCGGATATCCACGGGTTCGGATCTACATGTTTGCCAAGGGTGCCCATAAACGTATGCAACCACAGTGTATTAAAATGAGTGATACTGTGAAGTGCATCCTCTAATGTTTTCCTGTAGAAAAAGCTATCTTAGACAAAAGGTGCCAATCGGGGAGAAAATTGTTTTTTACGCCTAGAAAGACCTAACTCTCACTAAAGATCGCTTTACCACCGAATTCACAAACCTCAATCTATAATTAGAGTGATGTTTGTGAATTCGGCGGTTAGTGTACTGTCTCGCCAAGAATGGTGTTCTTAGATAAAGTAAAGAATTGAGGGGCATTAATCGTTTTGGGAAAGCGTATTGTTGTTCCTCAGGGAAAAGACAAAAAACGTTATTTGTCAAAAAAAACGAAAAAATCCGGAAACGTGCAAGCCACAAGAAAGTAGAAGCCTCCTTGCACACTTGGTCTACTAGCGTTTATCCATGTATATACGAGTTCTACTTACCGACCGCCTTTCCCTTCCTACTTTTTTTTATTGTTTAACCAATAAAAAGAAACAATGTTATTCGTTTGTTTTGCTTTAACGTTCCTGTATCAAAAATACGTGCTTGCTAAAAAAACTCTTACAAAACAAAAAAACTAAAAAATATTTTCAGTGCATTTTCCTTTTGGCAGTGTCGCCTCGCAGGACGATCTCATAACCAACATCTTTCCAGCGATGCGAAGTGTGTGTAGAAGGATGATCACTTATACGGTTATTATATAAATACAATAAAACAGAATACGATAAAATGACTTTCTCCATATTCTGACTAGAAGATGTTTTGTGTGCAAAGTTAAGCAAACGGCTTATAACTAACTAAAGCACCAGCACCATTCAGATTTTTTTTTTTAATATTGGTAAAATTTAGACTCGCTTTTATATGTAAAATAAATGCGCGGACTGTGGGTTGCGTACGGATCCGAATCTTGCGAAAGCGGTTCGGATGCGCGTACAAAATATGCTGATGTGGATCGGATGAGGACACTATAATTTATGAACATTGTGGATGCGGTACGGGTATAGGTACAAAGTCTGCGGATGTGGATAGCGTGCGGACGATCAAACTGCTATCAGTGTCGGGCTCTATTCGTAAGATATGAAAGACTCATTGGTTGTTTTTTTTCTCCACGGAACGACAGACGCAAAAAAAAAAAATCGAGGAAAACGTGCAGTAATTACCCCATCAATAGCCCATGATAATGATGATGAGTGTGATGATTCTGCGGCTTTTTTCTTCTGCGAACACTCCACCTCATGAGGTCGTGATGCAGAGGCAAAAGCACAGGTGCGAGCCCGTGGCTTTTATATTTCATTAATTTATTCATTCAATATTACTTGAGTGACCATGGAAGCATTATACAAGGGGTGTCAATAACACCCTAAGAATTATCGTTTAAAATGAAGTAGCACTCATGGAGAGGAGGTGAGCAATACAGGTGAATTAAAGAACAACAAAATACAACCAGCTATCAACATTACACAATAATATTAATATATAGTTTTAATGGTATGCACCGTGAACAGTAAAAAAGAAAGAAAAAAAGAATTAACAGATAGACATACTTGTAAGTTCAAGGCAATCAATCAAATCTTCGGCAAACCTTTCGGAGTTAGTCTTGGTTACAATGCTACCGGGTAATTTATTCCAGTCCTTGCTTGTCATAGGCATATATGAATTATAAAATGCTACAGCTGATTCAAAAGTTGGCCGAACTTTGCAGGAGTTATCATGGCGGTAAGATTTCGCATGGAGTGGAAGGAAAAGGGATGCTTTGATAGAGGCATTCTTATTGTATAATTTACGAAACGGTTAGTCGAGAAAGAATGCGCCTAAATGAGAGTGAGTGAAGGTTAGCTTTGCTCTTTAGACCTGTTACGCTAGTGAAACGAGAGTAGTCTGTGAAAATTAATCTTAAAGCTTGGTTTTTAATTTCCCCTAATTTCATAATCGGGTAATGCTGCCATGGGGACCATACAGAAGACACATACTCTACACGATATTTAATAAATGCTATGTATGATAATTGTTTAAATTCAGGTAAGGACGTTTTTTTAGGTTGCGCCGAAGATATCCCAATAATGAATTAGCCTTAGATAAAAATAAATTAATGTGAGTTGCCCAAGATAGATCACAGGTTAACCGAACGCCGGGGTATTTATGATGTACAGGGGCGAACTGCTGTGTCGTTGAGTTGATATGAAAAAGAGTGATTAGGACTGTGATCCGGTGAAAGACACTAGTTCTGTTTTATTTACATTAGCTGTCATTTGCCAATCTTGACACCGTTCTTCTATAATAAGTAAGTCAGCATGTAAGAGTAGGGGCTCATTTTTATTACTTATTGGTCTGTATAAACCACAATCGTCAGCAAAGAGGCAAATTTGCGATGTTAGATTAGCAGGAAAATCGTTAGCACACTAAGAAAAAAAGCCCTTGTGACTACTTTCCCGCACAACACTAGGAGAGCCAATCACCATAACTTACGGAGGCAGCTCAGCGAATGACAATGCCGAAAGATATGTTTAGATCAAAAAACGCAATCCGAGTTATCACATTAAGCAAAGCAAGCGTGACGTCTTGCATTACTTAATGTCAAACTCGGGCTGCGTTTTTGGTCTAAGCATATGTTTCGGCATCGTCATTCGCTGAGCTGCCTCCGTAAGTTACGGTGATTGGCTCTCCAAGCGTTGTGCGGCAAAGTAAACGCAAGAGCATTTTTTTTTTTTTTGCATGTACATACATTAAAGACAGCAGGGGGCCCAGGACACTTCACTGGGGTACACCGGACGTTACATTAGAAAGAGGTGAACGGGACCCGTTTCCAATAGTACATTGTGTTCGATCAGATAGGAAATATTTTATCCAAGTGACTATTGAATTATGAATACGCATTTGGGTTAGTTTTTCGTGCAAGATGTTGGTGGGGCACTTTATCGAATGCTTTGGAAAATGTAGGAAAATTACATCGGTTTGCAATCTCTTATTAAGGTTACTATGAAGGTTACTATGAAGACACGTGTGTTGTTATGCCGTCGATTGCGTTATTGGAGAAGGAATTGTTTTCCCTGAGAACGAGCTAGTGTTATTTTCCAATTATGCTCAGTGGTGGTCGTTTTCTTTGCTTTGGTCGTTTTGTTTGTTGTCATTGTGACGATGCTTGAGACTATAAATACCGGAACACGTATTCAATAGAGTTCAGTTGGAAGTTGCGCCTTGTTGTGTTCTAGCAAAGTGGAAAGTTGAGCCAGTTGGTTCATGGTTCTTTAAATAATTAAAAGCTCCGAAAAAGACAAGAACAAAGAAGGGCCTTGTGTTGTTGCACTTCTTTGTCCTTGTCTTTTTCGGCGCTTTTAATTATTTAAAGAAATTGTTGTGTTCTGTTCTCTTCTTTTGTCCTCGTCCTTGCTGCGCACAATATTGTATAAGATGTCAAACCAACTCGCCCAAACAACCACTCTTCTGACCCTGGTTTTTCAGCTCTTGGACGTACGGCGCGTAATATGCTCGCTTTTGGAATTGACCAACACGTGTTTGCTGAGCTGTGAACTTCCCATGATGAGCAGCACTGGCCAGAAACAAGGAGCTTCTGGCCAGTGCTATCCTCAGCGCTTGCGCGTATGGTGGGTGCTTTGCTCGCTTTTTGAAGTGACGAACAAGTGTGAGGGGACGTATAAAGATAGCACGCTGGACTGTGATTTTGTAAACATAGAAATGGTGCCATATTGTAGCGTCTTTTCCCCGCAATGATAAACAAGCAAAAATTACAACAACAAAAAAAAACCCATAGTATCTCTTTTCTAGCGCCTTATCAAAACGCCAACAATGGTTTCTTTTCGACTGTTTCCTAATTCTTGTTTTCTTTCATATATTTATTGTTCGCATGCGGCGTGAGCGAGTGTGCTGGGGCGAGGGGAAGTAGTAGGGAGCGCGCGTGCAGAGCTTTGAGCGGCGTTCAAGCTGCGCGACTCCACGGGTGCCGGTAGCTTTGGCTTCGCAGCCACAAAAAATTGGGCCAAGCAAATATATGTGCGACACACGCCGTTTGCTTGACACCGGGTTCGGCCGACATCAGTTTTTCTGCAGAACTTCAATATTTTTTTGCCGTCTAGAGAAAGGGTTTGAATAACTCCGCCTTGAATAATCAAAGCCCATGCATCTGGATTCTTGATGTCATCGCAGTGAGATCCAGCGCAGACACAAAACTAGATACGAGCGCTGCGTCAGCGTTCGGTTGAAAGTCGGGTTCAGTCAACGCGTCGAAAGATGCTCAGGGGCGGGCTCGTGTCAGATTAACAAGTTATCACCATTCAAGTGTGATGATGTACTGTTCAAGAAGAGAGGGCCGTTCACAGGCCTGTCTGAGGTTATGCATGTATAACGTAGTGATGCGGTGACGATACTCAATGCCTCGATGCCACACCGCTCCCGTTCACCTTCAAAACTGATGCATCGAGCAACGGCAGCGAGCATACGGTAGCCTAGAAGTCTTCAGGGAAGCCATCCGATGTGAACATTTTGAGATTCTAGTTGGTCGTGTGCATATGTCCCTCGTTCAAATGCCTCATTGACAGGGTTTAATTCAAAAAGGGATTATTAAAACCCACTCAAAGAGACAAGAAGCATCGACTGAGGAAACCCAGCAGATGTCGGACTTTCGGGATAAGCATCGAATTTCCAGTGGCTATGCTTGCGCCAGGCCACGGTTGCTAGAAGGTGAGATGTCAGCATCGACGCTCGAGAGAAGGAGCAGCCAGTCAGGATGACGCGGTGGCGCTACTGTCGACACTGAGATGCGTCGTCGGCTTGCGTCCGCTGCGATTCAGGTGATTTTTTGATCCACGAGTAAGTATCGCTTACGATATGCTCTCCTGCAAATAATTTTGTTAGACTACGTTGATTTTGTACTTATGGTTCACGTAACATAAGAATAAGCTTGCCGACGCTTTTGTCGTCGTCGTTGGCGGGAATGGCAAAGGAGGTTTCTTCTCTTTCTCGCAGAAACGTACTTTATGGTGCGTCCTGGACACAGTGGGAGAAACATTTAGGTTATGACTCTCTGTCCGACGCGGCGTCCATGCTATGTTCGGCGCACCGAGCGCTTCACTCGTACGGGGATAGATGGGCCCAAATATGGGATCCCTGCGAAACCGACCGCTCCGGTTGTTTCTCCCAGCGGTGGTCCCGCATTCCCTCGCTCACCGCTTTTTGTTGTACCTCACCGCCGCCACGCCGCCTCCAAGTCGCCAGAGTTTGTAAATCTGTGTTCTTTTTCTTCTTTTTCCTCTTCTTCATCGGGTTAAGGCTCACCTTCGTGCACGATGGTGGCATCTGTGATCGCCACAGCACCAAAGCAAAACACGAGGCCAGCCACTGGCTGCACACCACCACCACACCGCGAAAAAGGCGAGCACGCGACGCCGCTGACACTGGCCGACACCGTGGCCGTCGAGGAGGCACCTCAGATCTCAGCGCCTTCCGCAGCGGCGCGTAACTAACTGCTCCTGTTTCGAGGCTAGCTCCAATACGGGCTCCTAAATATCGGTCCGTGCAGACCTCTGGTGTCCACCAAATTACCCCAGTCTCGTTGGCCGTCGGCTTAGCGATGACGCATTTGATGCCATTGGTCTCGCTGGCAGAGTCTACCACTAAACTCAAAGCAAACTCAAAGCTGAGCGTCCCTGCCAGTGTCCAATGCCGTGTTGCCCTTCCACAATCCGCTGGTTCGACGTGTCGAAGGCCTTCGCACGTCAGTATCACGTCTACAACCATCTCGTCCACCTCACCACAGACTCAACGCGCTGAAGGTTCTACTTTCTGGTCGAAGCGTCGGTGGCAAATTTGTGTTCGTAGTGCCCATAGAGTTATTATAATGTACGCTAGAGGTTCAAGTGGCGCTAGTGTGCTGACGCAAATTGAAGCAGACAGCAACCAGTCGAAAATTGACTTCCCGTAATGCATTTCTATGGGAAAAAGTGAGTGCATTTTCTCCCTACGCTCGATCCAAAGAGTACCCCAAATAATTCGTGCAGGCACCGATTTTTTCGACCCATTTTAGACCAAGCCTTGTTTTTTTAGTCATGCTATAGAAGCAGTTTGGTCAATGGGAGGAGCGGGCAGAGCCAGGGCGTGCACCAGACGCAGATAGGGGGCTTGACATGCTTTCTTGGCCAACCGGACGCCGAAAAGAATCCCCTAGTGGTGGCAGCAAGAAAGATTTTTAATAAGTGCGTAAGAGTTAAATCGAGTAACTCTTCGGGGTTGAAAATATAGTGCACGTGATGTTTCGATTAGTATCATGCAAGAAAATGCAAGAATCAAATGCGCCGACCTAACTCTGTTTTGCTCGGGCGAAGTATGACTGCTCGGACGGCAAATTCCCGGCCGTCGGCGCCTGGCCGTACGGATCACGTCGATCGTCCTCCTAGACTTTGATTTTGCATGACCGTGATCGAAAAATCACTTATACCATATTTTCAGTCACCGAGAGTTACTCTGACGCATTTATTATTTTTAGAGTGCAGCTCTTATGCACCCGTTTCCGGGTTGAGCGGCGTCGCCGTTGGAGTCGCCGCCGTCGTTGGCGTAACAGTGCGCGTTGCAATATGGGACGTCGCAGTTTCCCAGCTAAATTTAGCGGGGAAACTGGATTGGTGTTGAGGTCGCATGACGTCAATTTATTTTATAAATTTAGTGCGGAAACGGAACCCACCAAATTTAGCGGGAAATTTTCTCTAAATGTCCTGCTAAATTTAACGTGAAATTAAAGCTAAATCTTGAGGGTTTAGCGAAAATTACCCGCTAAATGGAAGGGGGGGAGAGAAAGAGGGTAGGGCACGAAGGGGGAGGAGGGACATGCACCCCCCCCCCCCTCTCCGTACCTTCAACCCCTCCTCCTCAAGAGCTGCGATCTAATTCGGCATTAGAGGGAATTGTAAACGACTTTCATTTTTTTTCCTCGCGACCACCACCAGGGTATTATTTGCGGCTCCTGGCTGGCCACATTTGAATCGGCGAAGACGCCCTGGAACATGCCCAGTCCGTTTTTGGCCAACGACGCCTCTTCCTTTGCCTCCTGTACTTACCAATGGTTTGCCAAGCTCTCGCTATACCCTTAGGGAAATCGTTTGGTGTGGCACGTTGCGCCATCTAGCTCAATATATTGCCACGCTCGTCGCCGAGTGAGCGTGTGCGTTGCCGAATGGTTAGTGCGCTTGACCAATACCACCTAGAAGACAAGGCCTGAGGCCTGCGCATGACATTTTGTTAGTACATCCCCGACCCGCCCCAAGCGGCCAACAGGCTGAAGCTTGACCAGAGTAGGGGCTGAGTTACAACTCCGTCGCATTCACTGTCGGCTACAGCTGTGCGCGCGACTGCTAAGCGCGAGCTGATAGCGAGCTTCCAGTTCATTTGCAACGCGCATGCGAACACTCCATCGGCCAGGAGAGCGAGCTAGCACGCACTCCTGGCTTTGAGACGGGCATTTCTAGCGCGTGTGCTCGTTCTGCGGAAGAACGCTTCAAAGCAGCGACCTTGAGTTCTCGTGCTCGTGGCTTTGGCTGCATTCTCTGCTTAGGAGTGAACCAAGTGAACGGAGTATAAACAGTGCCCTCAAAAATGGCCTCCAGTGCCAGCGTCCAGCGTCCAGCGAAGGGCTTTGCAGCCCTTGGAGCATCAGTAAGGCATTTTCACTCATGCATTTGACGCTCCACGTGAACGCGTAATTTCATCGTATGCACAGACACTCGAGTGAGCATCTGTTTCATTATCTGCCGCGCGAACCACTGAAACAGGCGATGGAGCAGACGATGTCGCAGACGATGTAGCAGACGATAGTGCTCATCCGGGCTACCTAGGGGGCGCTGAGGGGGTCTACTAGTGATGACGTTTACAGGAGGAAATGCGCAGGCGTTTTGTTCTAGGTGGTATTGGCTTGACCGTCACGCGGTAGGTCTGGGTTCGATTCCGGCCAACGGAATGTCCTTCTATTTATTCTTTCAACTTGGCGTTCTTCTAAGTTCGAGAACATTCTCGTCTGATCGATTTCCAAATGTTCTACGCGCCGACAGTTCTACGCCGAATGTTCCAGAAACCCACGAGGGTACATAGAGGACTGCGCATGGCGAGCAGAGTCAGTTTCGCTCCAGCGTTCGACTCTGCCGTTACGCCGACTTCGACGCTCGCGACGCTCTGTTGTTATCTTCTATTTTATTTTTGTTTTGGACACAACTTCGCCACATTGAACGTTTATTTCTTCCTGTTTATTGATTGTTATTTTGGTCACCACCCGTGACAATATTTGCAACACTGGTAAGGCCCTTTCCCCGCCAGCTTGCTCCTGGGGCTGTTTACGCATCAATTTAAGGTGTTTATTCGCGCGTCTTTGGTCTTTTATTCTTAATATTGCCATCGTATGTCGCAGAAGAGAAAACGTCGAAGATGTAGGCTCTGTTGCGTACCGGACTGTCGCAGCCCCGGAGTTTAGCAGGCGTGAAGCTTTGCAGGTTTCTGTCGAGGCCGCGGAAAATACAACGCCGTCGGAGATTAATAAATGCAGTATAACGTGTCAAATAAGCATTCCGTTCACATTGTCAGACTCCAGATGGATTTTTAAATGCAATATTTGACTCGATTTTTGAAATTAAAGCGCTTGAAGCCCGGCGTTTTCTTTGGTTCAACGAGATGACTCTATAGTCCGATCAGTCCCTTGACACTCTCCCTGATTTCTGCTCCGCGGACACATCTTGATCAAACGACAGTGTGTGGACGTCTGATCGTAGTTACCGAAAACCGAAGACAAAGTTTTCTCTACTTCACTGATTGCAGAACGAACTGTCGTTTGCTCCTTAAGGATGATCGCGTAGCTGCTCAAGATGGTTGCTCTATTTCGACCCGTGTCTATGCGATTCTAACCTCGTCCCTGCTCCGATAAAACGGTCTACTCAAGAAGAAATAAAAAAAATGTACTTACCCCATGAGAAAAGCTTATCTATGCGGTGTTTATTTGTGTTCTATGTAAAGTGAACAGCGTATTCCATCGACGAGAACGAGCATCAGCTTGCGACGAGCAACTGCGTACGACACCGTCCAAACCACAGCCAGCATGCACGAAAAACACATTCCTGGGTCACCTTAATCGTCTTCAACACGGCGACGAGGGGACTGGAAAGAAGCTGATCACCAAAATGAGGTCAGCTACTCATGCGGGAAGAGTTCACTTGAAAAAAAAAGGGTGGGTGAGGATGAGAAAGAAGGGGAAAGGGCATTTTCCGTTCCGCTCTTTTAGAGGAGGGAATTTCGACGAAGTCTACGCTTTTGGTATATTGAGGCGCACGCAAAAAACGTAAAAAAAGGAGCTCTTGTCTACTTGTTTTCACATATATTTGGCCGTAATATAAGGATGTTAAATTTTGTTCTGCTAGCTCCCGTTTTCGATTGTCTCTAACTATCGAGGAAGGCACCCGCTAAAACTCCCTAATGCTAGCACGACACAACCACACATGCATGCACTTTTATATATTTAGTGTTTGATATATTCTTAAAACAGTCGGTATACTCCGTTTCACCTTCAGTCCGAGCGCAGTGGACGCCACGAGCCATCCCAGCCGATCCAGCGCCGGGAGAAAGTCGCGTGACCTGCCGGTGGGGCGGGGCGACACAGGGAGCTCAAGGTCGCATGACACTCCCTCAACGCCGGATTGGCTGGGATGGCTCCTAGCGTCCGCTGTGCTCGGACGGAAGGTGAAACGGAGTATAGTGCAGCGCGCGACCACACAACGCTTGGAGTAGGTAATAACGTAATCTCGGAAGAGTACGCCGGCGGCGCTGCCGATTTTAGTCGTCCCAGTGTTGCCTTATTTGGCCACGGTGGCGCTGATGATCAACCGACGGTGGCGCTCTCTGGAACCTTGCCCAGACTCTACATACGGCTCTGCCTGGGGGCGTTCCGATCGACCAGTGACATCTACTTCTGGCTTTGCTTGGGATTTGCTGGTTTGGCTGGCTTGAGCCGGAATTTCACCTCTTCTTCTTCTTACCTCCATGAGTGATGATGAGCTTTATTCAGCATGCGATCTCCACAGCCCAGCATTTTGTAAACAAGAATACCCTGGCCAGTACGATATTCAGCGTTCGTGTGTGTGGCGGGTACTGTGCTCGCTTTTCTAAGCGACGAAGGAGCGTGTGCTAGCCTGTTAAGATAGCACAGTGGGATATAATTTTGGAAACAGAAACGGTGTGTAAGCATCTGTCAGCATCGTCTTCCGCGAGCTAAAAAGCGTAAAAATAAAAAAAGGCACAACACCACATTTAGCGTCTTGTCAAAACGCTAATAATAGTGAGTTTTAGTATTGCGTATACGAGCGAACGCAAACCCTCGGCGTTTGTTTTAGCGTTGCGTGTTCCACACTGCGCATGCGTGGAGCACACCCGGCGGCCTTGGATTGGCGCATGGCGGATTGGTGCACGCGCAGCGTGGAGAACGCAACGCAAACGCACAGCGCTTGCGTTTGCTCGTATACGTAATAGTAAAACTCACTAATGGTTTGCTTTCAACATTTAGGGCCCATTCCATTAAAGGTGTTTGCTTAAGTTTTCTTACGTCACGTTGTAAGCCACCGAGACATCCGTGCTCTATATGTTGCGTAAAGGCTGCTCCTCAAATTTTCCGTGCTTCGTACGAAGTACGAACCACGGAAAGCAAGGAAGTACGAATCATGCGTGCTTCGTGAGAAGCCGCGCTTTATACAGAGCAAGGATGTCCCGGTGACAGTCGACTTAAGCAGACGTAAGCTCCCGTTACATAATGCAATGTGAGAAAACAGTACTGAGTGAACGGACATTTGTTGTTCGTGCGCAACGTCAGAAAACGAACGAGATTGCAAGTCGAGTGTATTAACACAACCTACTGCAATCCTGACCTGCTCACGGAGGAATTTGCGAGCGCGCGCCTTAAATGTCGAGGCCGTAGCGTTTCGTCATGCTATGGCTTTGGGGCGCCACACAAAGTTGCGTCTTTTTTTGTTTGTTTGTTTCCTATGGTCTCCTTAAATCAATCGAAGGCGCGCAAGGCGCGGCGGCGTTATCTCATGGTTATCTGGCCCTCACCTGCTCTCCTCGCAGGCCTCGCGGGATCTCGTCAGTTAATGGTCGCATGACAGATTCGTCACTAGAGGCGCCGGCTGTCTGCGCATTGGCTATTTATGGGTGACCCAAGAAGGTGCCTTATTTCGACGATGGCCCGAAAGAAGGTGGGGCTAAAAAAACTCCCTTGCGCTCTCTTGCCTGGGAAAATCGCTCCTTCGTTCCGAACAAGCATAAGAGCGATGCCGGACATAGATCTCTCCAGAAAAGAGCGTGTGGCCGGTGCCATTTTTAGTGTTTGTGCGTATGGCGCGTGCTTTGCTCGCTTTCCGAAGCGACGAACACGCACGTGCTGAGCTGTGAAGATCGCACGCTGGACTGTGATTTTGTAAACATTCGATAGGTCTATACGTCCGGCTGCAGTACTGCTAAAGCCCCTTCATGTTACAAAAGTAATGCAAGGTGCGTCGATGCATGAGGCACGTGCAACGTGCAGCCCTTGGGAAGATCATGGTGGAACAGCGCAGCACTGAGCTATATTTCAGTCACCATGTTCTCCCCAGAAGTCGCGCGCGGCACGTGTCTCGAGCATTTCCGCAACAATGAATGGCGCCACTTTTCCCAGGATAGAGGGGCTTCAAGTACTGCTAAAGCCCCTCTTTGTCGCCTTGAAATTGCTTTCAGTCACGCTTCCTACCCAACGCCGACGGTTCAATAGCCCACCTTCCTCGAGCGAATTTCACTCTTACCGTTTGCGCCGGTCTTTCTCATGCTACTTCATATCACGAAACACAAACGCAAACACCACACATCTTCAAATCCACAAGTGGTCAAAGGAAACCAGTCCTCTTTATAAGCCCACAAACAATAGCATAATCAGGACGGTATAAACTCGACTGTTACATCTATTTGAACACATTTTTAAGCGAATTAGTAGTTTGATAATTTCAGTTAAGATCGACCAAAGGGTACCTGGTCGACATTTTAAAATCAACTGATGTTTCTATATGCCGTTGTATAGTGTCTGGTATAAACAAATCCACACTTAGTTTTGACTAGAAAAAGAATTTGGGAATAGGAAAATTCATAAGGGCATGAAAAGGTGGACAGTTGCATTAACGCACACTGATGGAGGGAGCACGTTTGAAAGTAAACAACTAAAACAATAAAATTAGGAAAATTTTAAAACGTTTTATGGACAGACGATGGGTACAGTTTGCTTGTAATTGATAGTAATAATATATTTTTAAAGAATAAATTGCATTTTAAATGGAAACATTTCGGGGCCAATATCTTATGAAATAATTTATTCACATCCTATACTTTTCAGATTGTATTATTCTTATATATGGAAAATATTTAATATAACTATTAGGTATCTGAGTGATGCGATAGTTGTGATATATTAAGGCAAACATGGGAAAAATCAAAGAACGAAAAATTCCGATACGAATAAAACAAGAAACACCACCTTCGATTTTTTTTAAATTTAGGTACCCTGTCGTACTCTATTTCTGCATTCATTTTTATTAAAAGAACATGATGCCTTATTTGATTGAGAAAGAAGACATAACTTCCTAAATTAGGTTCCTTTATGAAAGCGTACACTTAGGAGTGTCCTATACCAGAAGTGACTCTGAGTTTCCCTTTTATAAAACTAACACACATCTTTCATATATTTTTATTCAGATGAGGCAATTGATAACTATAGCAATCGTTCACACAGTGAAAGTGAGGAGAAACTATTGTGTACAAAAATATATCATATTACGGACTAGTGATTCAAGAAAGGATCCTGCAGCCATCGGCCATTGCCAACTTTGTTCACTTTATCGTCCTACTATGCTCCTTTCTCTGCCCCTCTATCTCCATCTCTCTGTTATATATATATATATATATATATATATATATATATATATATATATATATATATATATATATATATATATATATATATATATATATATATATTCCTGACTTATATCTAGAATAAAAGCATATTCAAGTATTCCCTTTCTGCGTTATAGTATTCTGTGGCTAGCAAGAATCATTTCCTCGCGACGATTATGATTTTGGCGCAATAGTTGTAGGAAGTAGATAACACATCTCCTCGCTTGTTCTGGCGTATTGTAGGTGATTTGCGAAATTCGCGAAAATTAGGTCCTCGCGAAAATATAAGTCGTTTACAGTATGTCACAAAGCAATAAAAAAGCTTTGGTTTTAAGAAGAAATCTTAACTGTACTCCGTCTCAAGTGAAGTTAATGGCCTACACAGCGCATATTAGGACAACTTTGGAGTACGCTGCATCGGTTTGGGACCGCTATAGAAAAAATCGAATTGGTGAACTCGAAATAGTTCAGAGGAATACGGTGCGGTTTATTCTATCCAAATAAAAGCGACTTGATTCTGTCACAGATATGCTGAACAGCCTCAATCTCCCCTTATTTTCGGCCGTCAAAATATCGTTCGACTAAAGTTTTTCTATCGGTTTTTCATCACCTGTATATTTTTGGCCCGGGTTCTTGATTAACACTTCGCGCATCGAGATGACTGAGATACATTAGCACTAATCAGTTTGAAATGCCCAAATGTAATAGTGACGCTTATAAGTTTTCTTTTTCCCCACAACTGTAAAAGATTGAAGTAATCTCCCACATAATATTTTATCATCGAACTGTTTAGATGGATTTGAGAGCGCCGTTCTGAATATGTGTAAGATGAACTGACAAATAGTAGTTCTAATATTTTTGCTAGGTAGTGGATGTTGAGTGCTGAGAATGAATTTTGTTCAGTGCTAGATAATATATTCAATGTTTGTGCTATTTCAACTCCATTATTATAAGTAGAAGTCGCTGAATGTCTTTTGCATTGTAGTCCTGACGTTGTATGATAGTGTGTTCTCTTATATCACACACCTGTTAAAGCCCCGTACTTGGGGTGAACAGTATTAACAAATACAAAAAAGAAAGCCTTTATAACTCCCTGTAACGCCGAATTAGAGCGCAGCTCTTGAGGAGGAATGAGTGGGGAAGGGGACTGAGGGGGAGGAGGAGGGAAGGATAATTGGGGAAAGGTAGAACCGTCCTCCTTCTCTTCCTCCTCCCCTCATTCTTGAATATGCTCCGGGGGTCACCTGACCTCGGGGGTGGGTTCGATCCCCGCCGCCCCCGCCCGTTTCGATCTGGATGAGTTTCGTACCGGCACGCGTTCGTGTGATCACTACTGCGTGATGCACGTTAAAAATCCCAGGTTAGCGGTTGTACCGCACTGGCTAAATTTCTCATCTACAGCTAAAAGACCGATTACCCGTTGAGGCGCATCTCCATCAAGGCTGTATAAACATAAAGAGCAAGCCAATTTTTTTTACCTCGGGGGTAGGGGCTCACGTGGCGTCGGGGGAGGGGGGTGTCACGTGACTTTGGGGGGGGGGGAGGGGCCGGAGGGGGGTCACGTGACCTCGGAGAGGGGGAGTCACGTGACCTCGGGGTAGGCGGTCGCGTGACCCTGGGGGAGGGGTCACGTGACCGCGGGGTAGGGGGGTCGCGTGGCCCAGGGGGAGGGGTCACGTGATCTCTGGGGGTCACGCGACCTCTGGGGGTCACGTGACCTTGGGGGTCGCGTGACCTTGGGGGCGACCTTGGGGGCACGTGACCTCGAGGTTACGCCGACGCCGATGCCGACGGCAACGCCGCTCAAGACGGAAACGGGCCCCTAAGAGCTGCGCTCTAAAATTACCCCGCCCTTGTCCGGTCCATTCCGGATGAGCTTCGTACCGGCGTGCGGTCGTGTATGACTATTGGGTGATACACGTTAAAGACGTCAGATCAGCAGCGCTATGCTGCCCTGGCTTTCATCTCCAACAAAGACACCAGACCCCCTCGGGGCTCATTAACTTCCCGGTGTCTAAACATACACACAAGAAAATTACAATTCACGGCTCCATAGGTCTGCACTTTTGAAACATTGCAAAAAAGAGAAAGAATAACTAACGTGCCCCTTGGCGACCAACCCGAGGTTCTGCAACTTTGTCGCGAAGCTGCCACACACCTGCAGTGAACTTAGACCCAGTCTTCGTGCTGGCCCACTGTACATTATCACTGCCCCACATTTATCATTATCACCCCTAGACGGGCCTCAGAGGCATTCATTATACGGGCCGCATGCCTATCTGTGGTGCCTGCGCTTACGAGTTTGTGGGTTCAAAATGCAACTGAGGCACTTGGAATCGGACAAAGGCTCACTGTCATAGACTTTTTGCAAAGCATAGACCACTAACTGCGGAGCCAAAAGGAGTGCCAAGAACTGACCGTATGGAACAGGCTCTAGCAGACAACAGAGACGAAAAAGAAAAAGATGGAGCGGTCTCCAGCAGACGAGTAACACGCAGTCCTCTCTCTCTTGAGTGTCACCTGTACGCGCACAATGTTGATAGGTCCCTTTTGAACTACATGCGATGAAGTTGCATCCAGACGAGATTTTCTAAGTTTATTGAAGTAAGAAATGCCGTTGAGATCTGCAACAAGACATAAATACAGTGTGTACATCAATGCTTCGAACTAACTCAAGACGGTTGGTCAAAATCGATTTCTTAAACTATCTTGCTGGGTGTTTTATTTGATATAGAACACGCGTATCAAAGTGTGTATTTTGATATCCCCGATTCCCTAAAAAAGCAATGCCACTTTTTAAAGTTCCTTAGAAATTATATTTATTTCTACAACTTTGTTTTAGTGGAGCAAGGTGAAATGCTTCATTTCCGCTGTGTAAATGCTCTGCCCAGTTTTGTCGGTTGTTATAAAGAGTTAAAAAACAAAAACACTTACATCCGATTTTTTTTCCCTATTAAAATTCTGGCCCAGATTCATCAGCGAAAGAAAATAAAAATGGACTTGAAACCTTGCCTCAAGAATTATTGATGACTCAGAAGGATTCAATTGGCTGCAACTATACATTATTACCGTATTTTGTTGACGCCACAATGGTAGGTACAGGTCCCACTAAATGTACACTACTACTTGTGTGACAATTCTAACTAGTAGAGGGAATTCAAACGTCAAGGTATGTAAATCTAGTACAACAGAAATTAAGAAACAAAAGTGACATATCGTGTGATTATGAAAGGAAAACACAACTATTATGTCACTTTAAACATACAACAGAAACACGCTAATAAAACTAGAGTATAACAATAGATGTATTACGTATACGTATATGTATTATCATCTCATAAGCATATAAAGAAGACTGAAAAACACTCTAACAAGGACACGTCTATTCGCAAGTGGTATTGCAGAAATATCGACCGTCTTCTTAAAAACGTAATAAGACACAAGAGATATTTCATGATTTATTGTCATATTAAGATCAGAGTGTATGTTATGGTGAAACAAACCACTATTTTAAGATGGAGGTGATATCGACAAATGAATGAATGACCTAATATTACTTACTCAAGAGTACAAATGTGTATTTTAAATGCGATAGCATTTCTTTCAGCATGCCCGTTTTGGAAAATGTTTTCTGTAACACGAAACGAATGAGAATACTGCCTGAAAATGGAAGGTAGAGAAATTGAGAAGAACGAGCAAAATTCCAGACGTCCCCCAAGAGGAGTAGAACTCGGGATCTGAAAGTTGCTCAATCAGCGTACCAAGGAGAGACTTGTGAATGCGAAGATATGCGATAACATTTATTTCGCCAACCGACACCGCGTGTGTGAAAGTAGCGCGAACGAGTAGCTTTAAAGGGATGCTGAATCATATCATATTCATCATATCATATTCGAGTTAAAGGAGCTGTGCAACAATTTCAGAGCTTTGCTTAAATTATGGTGGAAGTTGATGCGTGACACTTCTGAAGTGAAGTACGGAAAACCGATTTTGCCTCCATACCGTAGTTTTTATAAAAAAATTAAAAAGATCCAGGTTTTTGCCACCTCTCAACTCGTACATCGTCTTCCGGGTCACGTGCGCAGTGACGTTGATGGGGTAGGCGCGGGGTTCCGGAAAGGTTCTCTCTTTAGAGCCATCGATGAGCTGCGAGAACTCATCCGCTCGCGACCGCGTGACCACGTGCTGGCGGGCGCCGCGCGAACAATATGGTGAAAGGAGGAAAGTCTCATCCGGGTCCGGCCATACCCGTCCGGCCCTGTCCCCCTCTCCCTCCGGCTTCTGGCGGCTGTTCGCGGTAGCAGAGAGCTGACGGTTTTGTGGACCTAGGATAGATGGCGCCACTAAAACTCCGTACAATAAAAGTTTTGTCGATGATACCAGGTTTTTGACGCATTTATATGCGTCAAAGCGCGCACACCCGACCGGACATTGGGAGGCCCAGAGTTCAAATCCTGGCTCAATGACACCTTGTGTGAGCATTTCTTGAACAAGGTCATTTACGTGCGCGCGCTTAGCCAGCGGCACCCTGCGAGGTGGCTGTCGAATGGGCGCAGCATCACCGGTTATGATGCGGTGTGCGGTCAGATTTGTTTTTCCCAAATCGGTGTTGCTACTGCTGAATACCGTCGAAAAACGAGATAGAAAGCTTTTTAGAAGGACAGCGTCATCTTGTTGAAGTCGAGAAGCAGTAGTCTCGTATAGCGGAATAAGGTGAGCGCCGAGTTCAACTGAACACGAGCCTAGCGAGGTAGCAGGTGTAGTTTCCTTGCAAAAAGCAACTGTTGGTTGAGCATCTTCACTTTCTGTTCTGCTGTGGCCTTCTTCTTGGGAACTCGAGCAAGCCATTGTCGGAAGGGTGGTTGCCGACTGATGCATGGCTGTCCACCGTGAGGCCTTGCGAGCGGCCTCCACTTCTAATGCATACGTGTGAGCGGCCCGAAACGTGCGGGGGTGGTAAAGACGCACAGCTTCTTGAATATCTTCAGATGCAACAGCATCAATGAACGCCGCAGTGCTGACAGCATCTACGGTGTCTTCGGAAGACCCGAGAAACGACAAGCGCGCAAGACGCTCGATGTCGTCAGCGAGCTGGGACAACGTCTCACCCGATGCTTGTCGTCGATGACGTAGCTCAGCATGGTGAAGGTGACGTTGAGGCCCATCGCCGAAACGTTCTTCTAACGCCTGGACCAGCAAGGTGTACGAACCACGGGATTCAGGCGGCATGTGGTGGAGCACTTGCAACGCTGGACCGCTGAGGTTTACTGCAAGTACTTGTGCCTGCTGCTCTTCGGTCCAGCGATTGGCTTTAGCAAGAATCTCGAACTGTGTTACGTAGGCAGACCATGTGCCTGTGCCGTCAAACTGCAATGGCCGCAGCTTAAGGCGTGGAGTAGATAAAGGTATAGTCGACGCGACGTTTGTCGTCACTGATGTTGGCGGCAGATAACTTGGACTTGCCTTCGAAAGTCCTGGCTGGACGAGCGCTCGCAGGCCATCAAGAAGTGCGACCGATATTCGTTCGAATAAATTCGACAGAACCTCCAAAAGGGCCGCGTCTCTGTGCCTGAGCTCTTGGGCAGTCCGTTGGTGGTGGGCATCCAGCAGGGCTTCAATGGCCGATGAAGTCTCAGTTCGAATGTTAGGGTCAATGGAGTCGGGAACCGGCCGGGGCGCGATGGCTTCTCCGGTTCGCGGGATCTCATCCTCAGGCTGTCGAGGAAGGTCCATGCGTGCCGGCAGAAGGCGTCTTCACTGAAGATCCCACTTCTGACACCAGTGTAACGCTTTTATTTAAGCGTGTCCTTTGCCCCAATCTGTTCCCCGCTTGTCGCCAACGTGACGTCTTCTTCCTCTTCTTACAACCGTCACAATATGTTGGAACGACAAGATTTGTAGAAAAGTTACCTTTTATTGAGCAGGTATTCGCACAACTTGCTATCTTTCTACAAGATTCTCAATTGACGTCACGCCGCGTGTTTCTCATGGCCGCCACTCGCCGCTGCAGGTCGGGGAATATTCTAAGTTTTGCCTCGCTATTACGCGGCGGAATCGCAACATTTCGATGAAAGGAGGTGTGTTTTCTGTCATTTGTGACAAGGTGAACAATATCAAAACCAGAAGATGGCAATTCTTTTAATGTTAAAATCATTGCACAACTCCTTTAAGCGTGAATGGGGAATATAATGACGTCAATTTTGTTGCGTGTGCTTCCGCACACCGGCGGCTGCTGGCTCGTGAAAAGATCGTGCGCCACCTATTATACACAATGAAATGTTTCGTTCAGCATCCCTTTAAAGGGGCGGTGCAGCGATATTCAATTGGAATGTTTTAAACTTTACACGAGCTTACTGGCACTAGTGGGACTCAAGGATACTCGCACGCAACGCCACTGACCAAGAAACTCCTTTGTTGCGCTGTAATTTCGATGACAAAACCGAGCGGTTTCATTCATTCTCTCCTTCGCACAACCTGATGACGTAGCTGGGCGGTAGCAGTACCGCCCAGTGACGATATTTTAATGCGGCTCATAGATTGGACCCGAGCATTGCGTGGGCACTCGATTTGGGCTCGTGATAATCTATAGCTCGAGAAGAATTTGGGTAGTGCATGTCGTGTGTCCAATCGCTGCAATGACGACAACAGCCGAACCAAAACAATGCCTGGAACGCAGCGCGTGTCCTGTGCTTTGCCAACCCCAGCGCATGGCTATGATCAACATTGGCGGCATATAATCGGCTCCAGATCACGTGGCCGCTTGTTCTGGCTGCGAGTTGAGGGGGTGATCTCTGCTTGTTTTTCTTTATTATTTTCTGCGACTTCGATTGCGTGGGGTGAAAAACGAATGGGTATTTCACAGGTCATTAACGTCAGGGATCCGCTCTAAGCAGTGTTTCCGCAAAATACAAAACTCGTTGCATCGCCCCATTAAGTTTTGATCCACCTGCACGATGCCTGGTGCAGCCGAGGCGCCAAGGAGCACAACGAGCTCGCGCTTCTGTCTGCCGTTGTGCAGAGATTACAAAGCTTCCAACAGAAGACGCACTTTCGAAGGGGTCTATAATAGAAGTCCCACGCTTGCTATAAGTGCCCCGGTTGTCTTCATAATGCTGCAAAGGAGAAAAGAGCGGAGTGAACAAGACCTGGCTGTTTGGCTAGGACGAAGATGGATGCTGGGCTCGTTTTGCTACGACCCAGAGTCGAGTGTGGAAATGATGCTCGTTTTAATTTAATCAGCGGAATATGGTGTTCATGGGAAAAGCGTCGAAATGCTGTCGCATTTAGAAATTATCTGCAGCAAAACAATGCAAAAACGCAACCCCGTTTTAAAAAAAAAAGTTGTAAGCTTTTTACAGTGCATATATCATACTTGTAAGAAACTAGAGGTTCATTACATTCATCAGGAGCGTGTTGGTATACGTTTTATTCTTTATGTAGAAGTGTGTTGGTATGCGTTTATTCTTTTCGCTAGAAGTAAAAGTTTAGACACATAAATATTTTAAATTTGATTTCTTTTATATAATAAAAACAATTGTTTAATATACTGATAATATAAAACATCAGCAAAGCCTTTTTCATCAAAAGATGTAGTTTTCTTATGCATGTTTTATTGTTACCCACACTAGATATCAGTAATACAGTTATGGAGATCCATACCAGCCGCTATCCCTTACGAACACTTTAGTGACGATTAATAATATTTAGTAACTCCACTGTTTTCGTCAATTTGTCAAAGGGCAGAACACACCAACTCTAGGACATAATATTTGTTATTAATATTAATAAATGCAATTAATATTAATTGTATCCACTAATTGTATCTTCCTTTTATTTTATATTATGGCGCTTATAAGCATACATAAAATATGTCGATCTTTGAATATAATGGGCCTTTTTTTGTGAGTTTAGGTCAAGCTTATTAATTTGGGTCATGTTCTTTTGCTTTTATCTTCACAATTACATTTTGTTAGAATAGTATGTATAACTTCACCTAAGAAATACTAGCGTCTTTGCGAGATATTGCCACACATAAAAAAAAATGAAACAAATGTAAACTTGAAAATGAATGTTAATTTAGGCGAAGTTGGGGCTGCATATAAAAGAAAAGGAAACCACACGCCTTGAGACGGCAACAAAAGGGCAACGGGCCCTTACCGCACTCGACAATAGTGGTTATTCGTTGTTTTTTTTTTGTTTTTTTTTGTCTCTTGTCATTTAAAACAGTTGCGGTGCTTGAAACGTGTCTTCGACAGATGTGCTTACCGCCATAACATTCATGCTATGCGTCAAATGTAGACCCAAAGTGGCCACAAATTGCGTCTCAGGAGCCGGCGTGTCAGATCATTGAATTCGGTGATCCTGGCGTTTGGTTCTTGAAATGTTGTTAAAAATGAATGCGGGTTATTTGAAAACGACACAAATGAAAAGTTAATTTTCATAAAAAAATAGATAAAATGTTTAGCGACTCAATATTTTTCCAGTAAGCGAAAGAGCATTCAACTAGAATGCGCCTTCTCCGCTAAGAATTTTTGAAATATGTAATTCTCGAAACATTGTATCTAGATTGTTGGAATTTATTATGAAGAGATAATTGATCAGTTTTATAAAATTTGAATTGCCAGTAGCGGCTAAGCTGGTAATATAACGACTATAGGGCGAATGGCAACCAAATTTTATTCTACTATCACCATAATTGCCTTCCCTGTGGAATTTAGTTCATGGCCGTCGAAGGCTCTTGCTAGGGTCCGCCTATGGAAAACTGACCGCTGCCGTTGTACTATCTTTGTGCAAGTGGAATCTTACAATTAACCTATTTAAAACTCATTATCATATGAAAACGAAGCTATGCCATAGTCTTATGGTGATCTTACGTCCACTTTCGTATCAATTGTCCCTGGTTTGCAATTACATGGTGAGTAGTCATAGGACGCTATAAGCCAACGCTCTGTTTCCAAGCAAGCCCTCACAAGGTGTGGGCAAACGTGCAGTTTCCGCATTAGGTGCGGGCACTGCGCGTTCGCAGGAACGGCGTCAAGTAGAGCGTTTGCGCTCAGCCAACAGCAGTGCCACCGCAGCGACGTTACGTCACTGCCACATGTGTGCGTATAAGGTGTCTGTAACCAATTTTTTTATAAAGGACTCTTATACTCCACTCTATACATATAATGTACAACCATAGCCTCCTCTATACTGACAAAGCCTGGCAGATCGTCACGAGAAGCGCCCGCCGAAATTGAGAAGGTAGAGCGGCAGACAATGGATGAGAGGATCGATGGATGTATAGATGAATCCGGCTGAGCCCTTTGGATCGGGCGGTAGCTTACGCCACCTAGCCATTTTGTTTTACCATTTAAGCTTAGAATATTTAAATGGGAAATCTATATTCACTCCGCACTGCAAACAAAGTGAGACTATAAAACCCCCTTACCATCAGTTAATAAGAAAATACCTAGTTCTCTCTCGCTTTCTGCCACCATTCACTCAATCTTTGCTTGGTAATCTCTACAGTCTTGAAATCCACTCTCCCTTCGCTGTCTGTAAAACCCAATGACTTTGTTAAATCTATGTTGTCTTCGGTAGGCGTAGGGTGAAGCCCTTTACAGTAGAGTACCAAGTGCTCAGCCGTGTCGTCCTCCTCTCTACAAGCAGTGCACACTGTATTTATTTCCCGGTACTTCGCTCTGTACGTTCTGGTTCGCAGAACACCCGTCCTTGGCTCAAACAAGAGCTTGCCTAGAATTGGCATAAATGCTTTCTTTGGCAATAACTGCTATGTTTAATCTATAGCTTTCCAGAACCGTCTTTGTCTGCATTCCCTCTAGCCACCGATCTCTTTCTGTGGCCTTAACTTTCTTCTTAACTCAGACCTGCTCTTCATTATCTCCACTATAGCCTAAATCTTAATTTCCTAGTGCGCTGCCTCCACTTTGTGTCTATACTCCT
Organism: Ixodes scapularis; assembly: GCF_016920785.2. Taxonomy (NCBI): domain Eukaryota; kingdom Metazoa; phylum Arthropoda; class Arachnida; order Ixodida; family Ixodidae; genus Ixodes; species Ixodes scapularis. Next base: position 137,373,840 of record NW_024609846.1, read on the forward strand.
CATGTACAAATAGCTGAAAACCTTTTGTGCCCATTGCTCCCCATCCATTTGCCTCAACCGATCCTCAAATCCTATCTTGCTCACCGCTTCCCTGCTCTCAAATGACGCTAATCTCATGTCTCCTTGTACTCCCTGGTTTGGCGTTTTGCAATGTGCCCCCAAAGCCAGCCTGCCTACTCCGCGCAGTTTTATATTTAGTCTGGCATGCAGTTCGGATTGCATGCATAGCACTGCGTTTCCAAAAGTCAAGCCAGGCACCATGACGCCTTTCCAAATCTCTGTCACCCCCCATACCTGTTGTATTTCCAAAATGCTCTATTTTTCAATACAGCTGCATTTCTGTTGCCCTTACCTAGTATATACTTTTCATGCTCACTGAGTTATTCTGCACCATCACATATCCATACTATAAGATACTTGCATTTACTGGCTCTCCCAACTGTAATATTCTGAATCTTCAGCCTGCCAACTTCATCATCGTTAAAAATAATGACTGCTGATTTTTCACTACTGAATTCTAAACCTAATTTCTCTCCTTCCCTACCACAGATGCTCATAAATTCCTGCAAATCTGTCCTGTTGTTAGCCATTAGTACGATATCATCCGCATACATCAATCCCGGTAAGGATTGCTGAATTTTTTTACCTAGCTTACTGTACGAAAGGTCGAATCCAAGCCCACTCTTCTCTAGTCTAGCCTCCAATCCTCTCAGATACAACTTAAGCAGCAAAGGCGATAACGGGCACCCGTGCCTAAGGCCTCGTCTTATCTTTATTTTCCCCGTTGCCTTTCCTTCCCATGTCATAATCACCTTAATAGCTTTGTAAAAGTTCCTTAATATTGCTCTTAGTTCTTCATCTAGGTTTAGGCTCTCCACTATGTTTCAAGATTCCTTTGGTTCACATTGTCATAGGCACCCATCATATCCAGAAATGCCAGCCAGAGCTGTCTGTTTTCTTTTTGCGCTATTTATATACACTCTGTTAGAGAAAATATATTGTCCTCCAACCTTCTTTGTTTCCGAAACCCGTTCTGTAACTCACCCAGTATCCCCTCGCAATCTACCCATTCCTCCAGTCTGTTCTTTGTAATATGTAGTACCTACCTGTATATAACTGGTGTTACGGTTATGGGACGAAAATTCCTAATATCAGACTTATCTCCCTTTCCCTTATATATCATACTCATCCTACTAAGCCTACATTCATCTGGAATATTTCCTTTTGTTTTCATAGTGCTTTCTTAGTTTTGCCTTAGATTTAGGACCCAAAATCTTCACCAGCTTGATTAATGGGACACCATTTCTGCCTCTCGACAGGGACTCTTCGTTCCGCTTTTTCCCATTCTCTTTGTCCAAAATCCGCGACGTCACAAGCTGGACTGCTACTTCCTTCGGTTCTCCTATCTTCCACATGTACCCGGTTCTGAAATTTCTCACCCATCGCTGCCCTATATGTCGTATCGCATCATCTTCCTGTAATTAATCTCCCTGATACGAGAGTATGAACCTCTGTCTAGTTTCCGTCGTTTCACCGAGTGAGTTCAAGTGCTCCCAAAACTTCTTGGCTGCGTTTCTATCTTTCTTACTTACCATTACTCACCCATTCCTCACCCTTTCTCTGAATTTTCGCATTGATCAAACTTGATGGCTCTCGGCGACATGTTATAAAATTGTCCCATTTTCTTTTTACTTCCGTTTCTGACTCCGCACTACGCTTGGAATACCTGTGTTCTTTAGAGGCTTCCTGACGTTTTTGTATCGCTTGCTTCACTTCTTTGTCCCACCAACTTTTTGGTCTATGTCCTTGCTTCCCCTTTCGTTTACTCTGAACTTTGTCTAGTTCCAAGCAAAAAGCCTAGTTAGGCTCTCATTAGTCCAATCTGTATACCGTTACCCTGAAACTGCTTCCTCTATTCTTTCAGCAACAATTTCCAACTCTTTGTCGCTGCAGAAAGTTTGCTTTGAAATATGTTGTCTAGTTTCAGCCTTTACTTCTCTGGCAAAATTTAGCTTAATACGTTTGTGATCACTACCAAGACGTTTGGAACCCTCTTCATCTATTTTCATTACTTGTAAGTTACCATATATTTTGTGTGACATGAGTACGTAATCTATAGTTGAATGTAGATTGCCAGTTTTGCACGTTATGTGCCCGTCACACTTGTGAGTCGTATTACATAAAACTGAGTCATGTTTTTCCAGCAGTTCTAGAAATATGCTTCCAGTTGAGTCCGTATATTCATCCAGACCCTCGATATGGGCATTCATGTCTCCCATGATAATTATTTCAGAGCCTTTCCCTAGCTCACTAATGTCTCTTGATATGCAATCAATCATTTTTTGTTTTCCTCTTTAGCACCTGTCCCTGTCCATAAATAAATAACTCCAAGGACTTTTGATTCCCCGGCGACTTTTCCTTTCAGCCACAAATGTTCGGCGCACTCTTTTCTGATCCTTTGAAAGTTCATATTCTTCTTAATAAATGCTATAATTCCACCTACCTTCCTCGTTCCTTCCATTCTGTTGCATTCTTCCCATACATAGTCAGGGTTGGAAGGTGGCTGCTCCATGTCTCTGAGATGTGTTTCCAAAAACCCATACACCATTAAATCCTCCTTTCTTAGTTGCTCCTCTACCTCTTCCCATTTTAACCTATTTCTACCACCCTGCATGTTAATATATCCAATGTCTTATTGTGCTGTTTGTTTATACTTGTTCTTACGTTTTCTCCTCTTTTTAACCCTGGGTGCCTCTCCTGACTTTGTTGGGTTTTCGGTTACTTCAGTGCCCCCAGGGCCCTCGGTTCCCCCGAAAAAGCCACGTGACGGGCGCCCCGCGGCGGCGAGACGCCGAGACACACCTCTTCCGAGCGATGGAATGCCGCTCGTGCTCCTCGCGATCCTCGCGCTACCGCTTCCATTCTCGCCGGGTTTAAAAACCATGTTTCGGGCCCTCGCCGCTGCAAAAGCTGCGCGCGGACGTCCAAGTTCCCCAAGAAATGCTCTGTGCTACCAGATCCTCGCGATCCAAATCTGCGACCGGGCACTCTATGGCTCCGTCGTCGAACTGCCAGGCTTTGTGGGTATAGAGGAGGTTATGGTACAACGTGCTCAAGGTTATCGGCGCAAGCGCTTGGTTTTATGTTCTATCTCGTTTGCTCGAGAGCACATAAAATTGACTACCAAAATAAGTAAGTAAATATAAAAGACGCAGGCATGAACAAACAGTTTTATTGTCGACGTAGTCACGTTAAAACTAGAAGTCAAGGCTTTCCTATACTTCGGGTCACCTTAGCACAGACTATTATTAGCCACGCACTACAAAAGCGCGGGCTGTTTGCTTGGGATGAAGCCTCGGCGGCTGCACGAGCGCTCGCGCATCGAAAGCTCCACTCAATGCAGTCGGGGTGGAGCTTTCGATGCATGGACTAACAGCCTTCGCAGTTGGTCCATGCTAAGGTGAGGGGAATTATAGTTCCGAGCTCCTTCTAGAAACATATTATTATAGAACGTTTTTAGGATGTGGGCAAAAGTTTTATAAAGGTTGTATAAATAAAAAAGTCAGAATGATGAACATACATAAACAAATGTATCACGGCAAAGCTTTGCGAACTCCTGCTCAGTATTTCTTTGAAGATCACGACGAACGCCGAAGGTGAGGACTGCAAGCTACATTGAACGACGACGAAAGCTACAAGTATTTTGGTTAGTTGTTGATAATGAACTTTTAAATTGATGAACACTAAGTTTTCTGGTGCAAGAGTTTGTTTTTATATATTTTACCGTTAAGTTAGAAGTATGAAATTTCCCTGTTTTTTGTTTTTGTTTTAGTTACCTTCTTAAAAATAATACAAATTATTACATTTCCAGGATAATGGTTTCCTGTACGTAAATTGTACAAAAACGTGCCCGGAGAGAAAACATGAAACTGTTGTGAATGGAAACGAGTGTGTCGTAAGTCTTTATAGCTTTGATAATTAGTACCTAGAGTGATTGCCTCCTGTCATAAAATCACCCTGAAGATTTTTGGGGCATTCGGCTCTCCGCAAATTGTTATAAAAATGGAGTTCAGCTGAACTGCAGACATTGGTGTACTTCCCAGAGGAAATATAAGTCATAATAATACAATATGACGGGGCGCTAATTAGAACCTTGGGAATGTATTTTGTGTATTCCCGGGCCCGATATACCTTGTGCATTGGTTTGATAAGCATTTCATCTTCCCAACAACTTAAAGGGGCTGTGCAACGACATTGGGTAGGAATATTTCTTATGTCATGGATGAAGAAAGTATAAACAACTAAAACAGGGACAACACAACCACATCTTTCAACTAGCAACAGACGAGTAAACTTTCAACAGCGAGCACCTGACTATACCCAGTAGGAGTAGGGGAGAGAAGGGGAGAGAAGGAAAGATAAAACACGCCAAGTGCAAGTTCAGGTGGTAGGGTTATCTCGATTTTTAAAAATTCAACCTCAGTTTTCGTCAGCAGGAGGGAAGGGTTTGACACGTTGTTTTTTGCTGTGGTCATGGCGAATGATTCTATGATTTCCCTGCCGAATCTGCTGTCATGCCCCCCAAGGATTTTTGTGTCACCAAAGAGGGGATGACAACGCAAACACGAACGGGCATGTATGACTATGGGATGATAAGAATCTGGAGAGGCCTTAGAAACTTCGTTGTGATGTTCGCGGAGTCTGTGATTGGTGCATCTGCCGGTCTGTCCTATGTATTGATGGCCACAGCTCAAGGGTTTTGACAACCAACCCAACAAACCACGTCGATCAGGTTAGACAATATTGAAGCCAGCCTCAAAGAGCTAGGAATGATGCAAAAAAAAACTTGATACTTGCGTCGCGAACGTACAAGCTCTGGAAACCAGTCTAAACGACCTCAAAATCAAGTATGACGACTTAGATAACCGTAGTCGTAGGAACAACTTGATAATTTATGGAATTGAAGAATCTGGACGCAATGACAGCAGCACTCTTGAAGCAAGGGTAAGAAAAGAAAGAATAGAAGATCGCTTGCAGCTACAACCTGTACCTATCGAAAGAATTTACCGCATCGGTAAATTCTCGCCTGAAAAGCCTCGCCCCGTCATTTTGGAACTTTTAGATTTCCGAGACAAAATGAAAATCTTACGAAACTGTCAGAAGCTTAAAGGAACCAAATTCTCGATAAACGAAGACTTTTCGAAAAACGTACAAGAAGTCAGAAAAAAGATGCTGGAGCGAACGAAACCAAACAAAACGTCCGGAGATAAGATAACTCTACGCTTCGACAAAATGAAAATAAATGACCAAATGTACAGTCGGGGACAAAAGTCTCCAGGACATGCGAGCTGCGGCTGAAACGCATCGCTCTGCCATCTGCCGGCGGGTGGCCTGGTTTCGAGATCACACAAAAGCGCATGCGCGTCCTACACTCTCAAGAAAAAAGGGTGTCAAAAGGTGTATTCTTACACCCTTTGTCCCATATAATACACCCCCAAACTTCAATTCGACATACAGCGCCCTACAGTCGAACAGACGGCCCGAATGTTTACGAGGGGCTTGATAGCCGTGTGGTACAACTTATTAAAATAGCTAATGTACGTTTTACGGAACACGAAAAAAATAATCCGGGTTTTCTTGGCCCTACTGTAAAAACTCGGTGTTTTCTTTATGTGGTCTTTGATACGTACTTTAGCTATTTAAAATGTTATACCACACGGCTATAAAGCCCCTCGTAAAATTTCGGGCTCTCTGTTCGACTGTAGGGCACTGCACGTCGAATTGAAATTCTGGGGTGTATTATATGGGACAAAGGGTGTAAGAATACACCTTTTGACACCCTTTTTTCTTGAGAGTGTACTCTGCCTGGAAACATGTCTGTTTTCCCGCTCTTCTGCGGCACAGTGCCTAACTCGGAATCGGGCGCGTGGTACCGCCTCGGAGATAGCGCTGGCAGCTGACGAGCGTCTGCTACACATTCCGAAACTCGAGATACCGCCTGGGGCATTTCGCCGCATCTCGCCGTGTCAGCGCACCTTGCTTTATAACCAGTTGAGCTTATCGCTCAGTTGAGATGCCGTGACTTCTTGCTTGATAGGTGCCATGTCAGTAAGCGCTATCTCCGAGGCGGTACCACGCGCCCGATTCCGAGTTAGGCGCCGCGCCGCAGAAGAGCGGGAAAACGCACATGTTGGCAGGCACAGTAGGACGCGCATGCGCTTTTCTGTGATCTCGAAACCAGGCCACCCGCCGGCAGATGGCAGAGCGATGCGTTTCAGCCGCAGCTCGCGTGTCCTGGAGACTTTTGTCCCCGACTGTACGCATGGGATGAAAACAAAAACGACATCACTCCCCTGCCTGGAAGCAGTACCCACAAATGACTGCGTCCGAGGGCTGATACTGAAAAGTTTGCAATAAAAATACTAAATGTTAACGCAAGAAGCCTGTTGAACAAATTGGAAAAATTTGAGGCCATAACCATGACTCACGATCCAGATGCTATGATAGTGACGGAAACCTGGCTTTCGTCGCATATCCAAGATAACGAGCTTGATATACCAAACTACTCAGTAATAAGAAGAGATCGACAGTCACGCGGCGGAGGGGTAGCTATCTTGTACAAAACGTGTTTTAAAGCCTCGCCAATGCCGGACGTGACGGGCATTGAGTCATTATGGTGTAAACTTTGGTTTAATGACTTCACCCTGTACGTTGGTGCTGCTTACAGGCCTCCAAACGAAATTGCTAATTTTTTTTTACATTCTCTATAAGTACATGCAATCGAACATTCAGCCAAATGATAAAATAATACTGGCGGGAGATTTCAACCTGCCTGAAATTATTTGGCCCGAACCTCAAGACCCCTTAGCATGCCTTTACGGAACAAATCCTACGTGCGATATTTGCTTTAGTTATGAGTTGACCCGGATTGTGTCAGACTTCACACGTACACAGGCTTCCTCGCAGAGTGTCCTGGACCTGATATTCGTGAGCGGCTGCTTTTTAAAAGAACGAGACGTGAACATCGTTGACAGAATATCTGACCATGACATTGTGGTAGCCTCGCTCAGACCAGATACGGTGCCAAAAAATACCAGCTAGGTTATTCAAGTTTTAGACTTAAATCGTGCTAATGATGTAGCCATCCTGGATTGTTTCGATTTTCACTTTGACCTTTTTTATCAACTTTCCCTACGATCGGATAGTTCCACAAATGACCTTTGGAATTCCTCCAAGTCAATAATTTTCCATTGTGTGAATACCCATATTCCAACTAAGGTCAAAAGAACCGCTAAGCGAAATCCTTGGATAACGCGTGAAATTATTCATATCAAGCAGAAAATTAACAGACTTCAAAAACAAACAAAGATTAGGAAAAGTGCATCGAAGCAAGAACAAATCACGAACTTAACTAAAGAACTCGGGAGCAAAATAAAGTGTACTAAAAAGAAGTTTTACAACGAAACTCTTTATTCCCTCATTAGAACAGCGCCAGATAAATTTTGGAGGTACATAAATCCGCGCGCAAAAGTAACAAACGATACAGCAATCGTCAATAGCCTGCACAAGGCTAACAACTTCAATGATTATTTCCTTTCAATTTTTACACGTGACAACGGCGTTGTGCCACCCTACAAAGATAGGCAATTACAAGATACCGTGGGCAACATAACAATATCTGAGGCCGGCATACTCTGTCTTCTTCTTAATCTTGACCCTAAAAAAAGTGCCGGGCCAGATAATATTACGAACGCATTTCTGATAAGGTATGCAGAATGGATCTCAAAATACTTATCACTAATATATGGGAAATCGCTGCAAGAATCAAAAATTCCCCCGACTGGAAGCAAGCTCAAATAATTCCAATTCATAAATCGGGCAGCAGAGAGAGCATTTCAAACTATAGGCCAATTTCACTTACATCAACATGTTGCAAATTATTGGAACATGTTATCCTAAAGCATATCACTGCTTTTGTCGAAGAAAACAACGTTTTAGGTGTATGCCAGCACGGTTTTCGATCCGGATTGTCAACCGTCACTCAGTTAATTGAAAGCGTGCACGACTTTTCCTCGGTTATAAATCAAAGAAGCCAAGTGGATGTCATCTTCCTAGACCTGTCAAAAGCGTTTGACAGAGTCTCCCACGATAAACTACTTTTCAAGTTAACGAAAATCCTAGGCGACGGACAAGTTGTAAATTGGATTAAGGACTACCTCTCTGGACGATCTCAATTCGTGAAAATTAACGGAAATAGCTCAGCTAATACGGCCATGTGTTCAGGAGTACCTCAGGGTTCAGTGCTTTCCCCTCTTCTCTTCCTGCTCTATATTAATGATATAACTGATAACATCGACATGAACGTTAGACTCTTTGCTGACGATTGTATAATATATTCTGAAATAACAAATTCTTCGGACCACTTAAAATTACAAAGCGCGTTAGACAAGATTTCAAACTGGTGTAAAGGATGGCAGATGCTTATTAACACAGACAAAACAGTAGCCATGTCCATAAGTAGAAAGAAACACATATTCAATCATTCTTATAAGATAAACGGAAACAATATACAAAACGTCCATGAGTTCAAGTACCTGGGTGTCCCGTTCACAAGTGATCTTGACTAAGGCATGCACATAGACGCAGTAACTAAAAAAGCTCTAACGAAATTGTGGTGCATAAGAAGGCGACTAAAATACGCTTCCCGCGATACCAAACTGTTGGCCTACACGACACTTATTCGGCCTGTGCTTGAATATGCCAGCCCTGTTTCGTTCCCCTTCACAAAAACTAACATACGAAAATTGGGCAAAGTGCAGAGGCTCGCTGTAAGATTTATTACTAATAAGTTTGGCACCCGTGATTCACCATCTGAGCTATGTAGAGTGCTCGGCGTGCAGCGATTAGAAAAAAGAGCTAAGCTCGCGAGATTAAAGCAAATTTACCAAATAGCCAATAACTTGACTAAAGTAGAAAAATCTAAGTACCTTATTCCCCACGATGGAAGAGAAACCCGTTCAAACCACGGGAAAATATTCAGGGAGTTCCAACCTAAAAATAATTGCTTTAAATTTTCATTTCTTCCGCTAGCAGTCCAGGAATGGAACAGTTTGCCCCGACACGTTGTCCACGCTAGCTCGCTGAAACAGTTCATGGATGATGTCGAAGCGCTCATGATGTAAAAATACCAAGTCTCATCCACTCCGTTTGTTTCATATATTTTTTACCCTCTGTATAACTGTTTTTTCTGCACTATGGTTATGCATCTGTGTTTTGTACAACCCTACAAAAATCCTCCAATGAGGATTAGTAGTATTGATAAATAAATAAAATAAAAAGACGTCGTCGAAAAGGTAGATAGCTCCAAACGGGTGTCCTCCATTGTCGTTGTAAAAAATAAAGATGGGGACATAAGACTATGCGTCGACCTTCACTAGAGTTAAACGAGGCAGTGGTGGTAAACAAGTTTTCTCAGTTACACACAGAGGAGCTGTTGCACAAACTCTACGGGGCAAAATACTTTTAGAAGATGGATTTGGCAGCCGCATACCATCAAGTGCTTCTCAGCCTAGAAAGCAGAGACATGGTAGCTTTCATCACAAAGGAAGGCCTGTACAGATTCAAGCGAGTTTGTTTTGAACTTGTTTCTGCGCCTCCTGCGTTGAAAAAGGTGATGGTTACGATCTTGAAAAGTTGGAAAAATTCATTTTGCTGCATCGACGACGTTGTTGTGTTTTGAAGCATCCTTAAAGAACATGATAAGAGCTTGAAGCAGGTACCGAACTGCATCGACAGGGCTGGCTTGAAACTCAACAATGGGTGTGCTTTCGCCGTGCAAGAACTCTCCTTCCTTGGGCACACAGTTCGCGGCAAGAAAGCACTCTTAGACAAAAGGGCATCAATAGTCTCGGAATCAAAAACAGCGCAAAACAAAACGACGGACCAGTAGAAGAGTATACACACAGACAAGGAACTGTAGAAGCCCAGATTTCTACGCTTCTACAGTTCCTTTTTTCTACATGGGGCAGCGTTTTGTCTGTGGGTATACTCTTCTACTGGTCCGTCGTTTTGTTTGCGCTGTTTTTTCATTCCCATGCACCACCAACTCACCCAGATTTCTACGCTTCTACGGTATCGATAGTGCTTCCTAAGGAAAGGAACGGTTTTGTAACCTATGTTATTCTAGAAAGGGAAAAACATTCGTTCCTGAAGCAGGGGAGCAAAGTTCCTCCGTCGCCTGCATCTCATTATGGCGGCTCAAAATCTAGCAAATCGAGCTCAATAAGGCTTAACGAGGACGCTACGTCTCATGTACGGGACGAGAGGAGCAGCAAATAAAAGCGTAACACGAGCTTTCCGCGAACTATGTTTATTTCGGAAGCCAACTTCCCCCCGCAGGTAAAGAATCTTCCGTTTCAAAGGCAGTTACTGAGTCTTCTCGTCGTCAGCACAGCGATGTTAAACGGAGACAACCGATACTCAGTTACCTCGCGCACTTTACGTCTTGCCTTTTCTATTCCTAGAGTCACAATTCTTTCGTCAACCACAGATCACGGAGGAATGGTAAACCAATCCGCAAAACCAAAAGCCGCTCTTAAAACAACAAACTCGAAGCCGCTGTTGCACGGTAACCAGGAATAGACGATGGATGGATGGATGAATCCGGCTGAGCTCTTTGGATCGGGCGGTAGCTTACGCCACCTAGCCATTTTGTTTTACCATTTAAGCTTAGAATATTTAAATGTAAAAACTATATTCACTCCGCACTAAAAAAAAAGTGAGGTTATAAATACCCCTTGCCATTATTTAATAAGAAAATACCTAGTTTTCTCTCGCTTTCTGCCACTATTAATTTAATCTTTGCTTAGTAATCTCTACTGTCTTGAAATCCACTTTTCCTTCGCTGTCTCTAAAACCCAATGACTTTATTAAATCTATGTTGTCTTCGGTAGGCATAGGGTGAATCCCTTTGCAGTAGAGTATCAACTGCTCAGCCGTCTCGTCCTCCTCCCCACAAGCAGCGCACACTCTATCCATTTCCTGCTACTTCGCTTTGTATGTTCTGGTTCGTAAAACACCCGTCCTTGCCTCAAACAACAATGAGCTTCCCCTAGAATTGTCATAAATGCTTTCTTCGACAATAACTGTTTTGTTTAATATATAGCTTTCCAGAGCCGTCTTTGTCTGAATTCCCTCTAGCCACCGATCTCTTTCTGTGGCCTTAACTTTATTTTTAACTGAGATCTGCTCTTCTGTAACTCCACTATAGCCTAAAAACTTTCCTCTTATTTTTCCTAGTGCGCTGTCTCCACTTTGTGTCTATACTCCTCATGCATAAATATCTAAAAACCTTTCATGCAATTGCTTCCCATCCATTTGCCTCAAGCGATCCTCAAACCCTATCTTGCTCGCAGCTTCCCCGCCCTCAAATGACGCCCATCCCATGTCTCCTTGTACTGCCTGGTTTGGAGTTTCGCAATGTGCCTCCAAAGCCAGCCTACCTACTGTTTTATTTCTAGTCTTGCATGCACTTCGGATTGCATGCATAGCACTGCGTTTCCAAAAGGTAAGCCAGGCACCATGACCCCTTTCCAAATCTCTCTCACCACCTCATACTTGTAATTCCAAAGTGCTCTATTTTTTATTACAGATGCATTTCTGTTGCCCTTACCTATTATATACTTGTCATGCTCACTGAGATATTCTGCACCATCACATATCCATACTCCTAGTTAACTGTATTTACTAGCTCTTTCAACTCTAATATTCTGTATCTTCAGCCTCTCAACATCATCATTGTTAAAATCATGACTGCTGACTTTTCACTTCTGAAATCTAAACCTAATTCCTCTCCTTTCCCACCACAGATCCTCATTAATTACTGCAAATATATCCTGTTATTAGCCATTATTACGATATCATCCGCATACATCAATCCCGGTAAGGATTGCTGAATTTTTGGCCTAGCTTACTGTACGAAAGGTCGAATCCAAGCCCACTCTTCTCTATTCTATCCTTCAATCCTCTCATATACAACATAAACAGCAAAGGCGATAACGGGCACCCGTGCCTAAGGCCTCGTCTTATCTCTATTTTCCATGTTGCTCTTAGTCTTTCATCTAGGTTTATGCTCTCCACTATGTCCCACAGATTCCTTTGGTTCACATTGTCATAGGCAGCCTTGATATGCAGAAATGCCAGCCAGAGCTGTCTGTTTTCTTTTTGCGTTGTTTCTATACACTGTGTTAGAGAAAATATATTGTCCTCCAACCTTCTTTGTTTCCGAAACCCGTTCTGTAACTCGCCCAGTATGCCCTCGCAATCTACCTATCCCTCCAGTCTGTTCTTTATAATCTGCATTACCAACCTGTAAATAACTGGTGTCATGGTTATGGGACGATAATCCCTAATATCAGACTTATCTCCCTTTCCCTTGTATATCATACTCATCCTACGAAGCCTCCATTCATCTGGAATATTTCCTTTTGTTATCATAGCGTTCACTACCTCCCTTAGTTTGGCGTTAGATTTAGGACCCAAATTCTTCACCGGCTTGATTGGGATACCATCTGTGCCTGTCGACGTGTTACTAGGGACTCTTCGTTCCGCCTTTTTCCATTCTCTTCGTCCGAAATCCGCGATGTTACAAGCTGGACTGCTACTTCCTTCGGTTCTCCTATCTTCCACATGTACCCGTTCCCGAAATTTCTCAGCCATCGCTGCCCTATATGTCGTATCGCATCATCTCCCTGTAATTAATCTCCCTTATGCGAGTGTATGAACCTCTGTTTAGCTTGCGTCGCTTGGCCGGGTGAGTTCAAGTGCTCACAAAACTTCTTGGCTGAGTTTCTATCTTTCTTACTTACCATTACTCATCCATTCCTCACCCTTTCTCTGAATTTTCGCATTGATCAAACTGGATGGCTCTCGGCGACATGTTATAAAATTGTCCCATTTTCTTTTTACTTCCGTTTCTGACTCCGCACTACGCTTGGAATACCTGCGTTCTTTAGAGGCTTTCTGACGTTGTGTATCGCTTGCTTCATTTCTTTGTCCCACCAGCTTTTTGGTCTATGTCCTTGCTTCCCCTTTCGTTTACTCTGAACTTTGTCTAGTTCCAAGCAAAAAGCCTAGTTAGGCTCTCATTAGTTCAATCTGTATACCGTTGCCCTGAAACTGCTTCCTCTATTCTTTCAGCAACAATTTCCAACTCTTTGTCGCTGCAGAAAGTTTGCTTTGAAATAAGTTGTCTAGTTTCAGCCTTCACTTCTCTGGCAAAATTTAGCTTAATACGTTTGTGATCACTACCAAGACTTTTGGAACCCTCTTCATCTATTTTCATTACTTGTAAGTTACCATATATTTTGTGTGACATGAGTACGTAATCTATAGTTGAATGTAGATTGCCAGTTTTGCACGTTATGTGCCCGTCACACTTGTGAGTCGTATTACATAAAACTAAGTCATGTTTTTCCAGCAGTTCTAGGAATATGCTTACAGTTGAGTCCGTATATTCATCCAGACCCTCGATATGGGCATTCATGTCTCCCATGATAATTATTTCAGAGCCTTTCCCTAGCTCACTAATGTCTCTTGATATGCAATCAATCATTTTTTGTTTTCCTCTTTAGCACCTGTCCCTGTCCATAAGTAAACAACTCCAAGGACTGTGGATTCCCCAGCGACTTTCCCTTTCAGCCACAAATGTTCAGCGTACTCCTTTCTGATCCTTTGAACGTTCATGTTCTTCATAATAAATGCTCCAATTCCACCTCCTTTCCTCGTTCCCTCCATTCTGTTGCAATCTTCCACCTTATTCATTATTAGCGCCATCTCTCGGCGGCCACGCGGGTACGATCAGAGGCTTGGGGTTATCTTTGAGGCTTCTCCATCGTCCCCATCGCCCGCCGCAGTAGGAGCCCTCTGCCCGCGTAGCGTTCGTGCATGTTACTGTTTTTTTTTTAGTATATTGATAGTGTCAGCCACCCGAGATTAAGTTACAAATATTATGCCCAAGTTTGTTTTCACCGGTTTCACTAAGCATCTCTTTTTTATAAAAATGAGCTTCATTCCAGCACCAGGCCAGGTCGACTTACGCACTTGTTTTAGAATCGTGCGTTAACGTGCCTGACGAGATGATTATGCCTGTTCGCACAAAGAAGAGTTGTATGATATATTTAGCGGGGCCGTCAGCCGTGTGTGACAGTTTGTTTTTATTCGGCATTCGCGGCTGTGGGTCTAAAGAATGCAAGCAGCTATTCACCTAGTGCGCCTTGACAGCTGGCGTGTGAAGACCCGAATTGCAGAGTTCTACGATGGGTGTCTTGAACATTTAATCTTGGTTCCCCTTTGGCTTTACCTTAGGAATATTGCAGAGATGATTCCACACAAACCCAAGAATATAAAATTAAATTTGTATTCAGTTCCTTGCAGAGATCAACAAACGGTAGCTCGAAACCAGGGGCGAATTCAGAGGAGGGGTCCGGATGTCTTGACCCCCCTCTTGAAGTCTGCATGTGTGAAAATTTAGGGCGTAAAAACGGGAAAAAAAAGGTGGGGGGGGGGGGGGGGGGTCTTAAACATACGATAGACTGACCAACACCTTAAACCGCTCCCCTCATGAAATGCCTGCGTCCGCCCCTGTTTAAAACAACATTGTAAGGAATGCGTGTGATGTAGCACGAATTTACGACAATAGCATTTTTTTATTGCAGGTAGAAAATAAAAACTACGATGAAGGTCTACTCCAGCATACTCACAGAAGCGTATGTGAGGCACACTAGCGTAAAAGGAAATGACCGGTGTGCGCCGCGGTGCAAGTACGCGGAATATAGTGCATTAAAAAAAAAATCACTGTTTTATGGAAAGTAAAACGTTTTACTTTCATAATAATAATAATAATACTAACAAAAAAAATCAGTACTTGCGCATATATACTCTTCGGCCCCCTTACAGAAAATGGTTGAATCAATGTCACCCACATTTTCATGTGCTCCTCCTGCTATGCGGTCACATAGCTCAGCGCGCTTTTGAATTTCATGTTTACTCGCAATAGAATGTGTACTCGCAATAGAGTGCTCATAAAAGTGGTTGTTTGCAGTACTGGTTACAAATAACCCATACAAAAATGGTCTATGGTTGTCTTTGGAAATTTATATGGCTGTTTATCACCCCCTATGGCCCTCTATGGTCGGCCATAGAAATCCATAAAGACAGCTACAGCCAGCTATAGAAAGATCTATGGGCCTGTGTCTAAAGACTGGGAACCAATACATTTTCTTTACCCGCTTATAGATAATTCTATGGACACAAGTCTAAAGACTGGGAACCAATAAATTGTCTTTAACCCTCTATAGAAAATGTTATGGCCCAGAGTCTAAAGACTGGGAACCAACAAAATTGCTTTAGACGCCTATAGAATATTATATGGTCCCATTTCTAAAGACAGCGAACCAAGAAATGTTTTTCACCCGCCTATAACAAATCCTTTGGCCCCGAGTTTAAACACTGGAAACCAATTATTTGTCTTTACTCGTCTATAGAAAAAGTTATGGCCCCGAGTCTAAAGGCCAAGAACCAATACATTTTCTTTCCACGCCTATAGAAAATCACTACCGGCGCTTACTTTTTAGTAAAAACACTCCACGTTAGAAAATTAAATCAATACTAAATTTTTGTAATGGAGGTGACAAACCATGACCCAAGATATGTTCTCTGCTGTGGCAACGAGTCGTGAAAACTAGTAATATCGTTTGTTTGAAAAATCCATTAAAATATTTGTGCCACAATTAAAATTAATTATTACCCCCCAAAAGTGAAAATAAATTACAATGGCGCCGAACACTGCAACCAAGCAATAGCTTGATTGCAATCTTCAGCACCAGTGTATTGCATGTCATCACTGCATTGTCAACGTGATTCATCAAACTTATTAAAAATATAATCAATAAATTTTAGTTAATTAGCCTAATGATCTACATTTGCTTTTTTCAGGGTGTCGAATTAAGAGATGGGGGCTATTCCAAGAGACAATTCAAATAATGTATTAAGTACGAGTAATATTTGCTCCGCCTCACCGTGTTTTTGAGACAAATGATGGGTCACCGGGAAAGTCGGATTCAAAAATTAGACTGCTATATATACAGCTAGTGCGAACATAGCATACGTTCGTACTAAATGTATAAATAACAGTCCGGCTTTGCTGCGTTGTTGCTGTTCTGTGGGGTAGTGTTCTGCTTGTGTTGTGTGTATTCTGTGTGTTCAGAGATGTATGTATATCTACCATGTAGCGTTCACAAGTTTGGGGAATTTGAAGTAAATTTTTTTAGAGTTTGCTGGCTAAAGAGAGCCATAGGATAAGCCATAGAGGAGTCTTTAGCCAACCATTAGACAAGCTAAAGAGCGCTATGGCTGGACAGCGATAGGGCCATAGACAAAGCTAAAGAGGCCCATAAAGGCGACCATAAGAAAAGCTAAAGACAGCCATAGAAAATTCTTTAGCTAATTGGGCCAAATAGCTAAAGCCGACCATACAAAGAATTTTCTATAGCCGACCATAGGACATTTTTGTATGGGAAAAGACCGTATCCCGTAGCGCGAACCCGATCTCTTGGAAGCGAGCAAGCGGGACAGTTAAGGCCTGTTCACACATACAGCGGAGCGCTAAGTTAGCGCTACGTGAGCGCTCCAAGGAGCGCTAATGTGGCGCTTCCTAGCGCGTGACTTAGTTCTAACATAGCGCGCGATTAGCGCTTCGGTGGCGCCTTGTTAGCGCTCCAGTAGCGCTTTGTTAGCGCTCCAGTAGCGCTTTGTTAGCGCTCCAGTAGCTCCTTGTTAGCGCTTCAGTAGCGCTTCTTGTACCGCGGTGCTGCGGATTAGCGCGTGCACTGCGGTACCAGCTCCTGTGGTTGGGTGTGCGTCAGCAGCATTATGGCGGACATGTGGGATGCTGAAATAGAAATGCGACAAATGCTCTTAGATACGTGATTAGTGCATATGTGTGTGGACGGCTTAACGCCCAGAAGAGCCTTCTGGCTGCGCGACATTTTTCGCCATCGAGATACCGAGGGGTACCCGGCGAACCTTGTTCCCAGGCTGAGGGACCGAGACGCAGAGCTCTTTCGAAGGCGATTATTTTTAACTGCGTGTCTTTGACAATACGGTCACGCATATCGAATAGAAAGCGATGAGGTCGTACCTAACCAATTAGTCGCTCAGAGTCCATGACTGTGGATCGCCTGCCCGACCCTTTGCTCGGAGAGCGGCTGTTTTACTACCTCTTCCTTCAATGCCAAAAGAAAAACAACAAAGAAATCGCAGTGCACGCGCTGTTCCGCAGCAGCAAGCACGGCACAAGCAGCGTGACAGCGTTAACGAAGCGCTTCTGTGGCGCTAACAGAGCGCTTCTGTAGCGCTAACAGAGCGCTAACAAAGCGCTTCTGAAGCGCTAAGGGAGCGCCACACCACGCGCTAGGAAGCGCCACATGAGCGCTCCTTGGAGCGCTCACGTAGCGCTAACTTAGCGCTCCGCTGTATGTGTGAACCGGCATTTAAACTCACCAACCGGTTCAGCTTAGCAGTCAAGAGCACACTTTTATGGTTTCGACCACATCTTGAAAATGTTTCTCGAATTGTGAGAATCGCGAGATAATAATGATACCGTGTAAATTAAGCGAGCGTTCACCTTTGCTTTTTAGCACCGTTTCTTTTATTATTCACGTGCGAAACGAAGTTGTTACATCGCCTAGCTCTTCTGCACCTTGAATCAGCCTTCAATCCGGTGTAAAAAAAACACTTAAGCGAGAAAAAAAAAAAAACAAAAAAACAAGCACAAAACAGTGCATTCAAGTGATGTTGACTAGACCTCGCAGTTGCTCTGCGCGAGCGCAGCTAGGATGCAAAGCCAACACCAAGCTCCCAAAAATTCACCTAAAATAATAGACGCTCGCTGATATTATATACAAATATCATGAGCCCTTCATACCATTGTGGAAAGTGTCATATATTAAGAAAACGTTTGCGTGCCCTGTAATAGCACACGAGACTAACGCGCGGGTGCTTTTTTAGGAGTATGAATAGCACAGGAAAGGCGCTACGGCTATTCATCTGTTGGCTAGAATACCCTCAACTTGAACATAAAAACAATATAATCAGAATCTTCAGATCTGTCCTTTTTAGTTTTATTTCTTCGTTGAAAAAGTAGCGGAACAGAGCAGTCGTGCGGTCGCTGCGCGCTGCATTCACACGCCGCAAACGGCCCCAGCGCTCTGCCAGTCGCATCAAAGATGGCGTCGCATGGAAGGTTGGCGCCACGTCCGACAATGGTGGGCGATTCTAAATAAGGTATACTATCGCGTAGCGCGAAAGAAGGTTAAATTGCTTGCCACCAGATGGTAGGGTCAAACAGAGCAATTTCATGTAGCAAGACTAGGTGGCGGTAGGTACCGCCCAATTTATGTTCTAGAAAAAATATCTTCATTTGCTCACTCCAGCATTACGCTTCGGGATCTTCGGGAACCTTATTATACACACATGTAGACACATCACGCATACTGCAAGCATCAGTTGAACATACAATGAGCACATACACTTAGACGGCGCATAGAAATACAAATACCACAGCACAGTAGCCCAATCACTATTTTGGAGCTCTGCGTTTCCGTCTTTTATACTGGTCGTTTTGAACGTGCCGAATTTTTCGGTGACGGCCTAAGCAATAAAAAATATTCCCAGCAGGTCAACTTTTTTTCAGCAATAGATCTCAGAATATTTTGAACGGCTCAGGGTATGAATCTCTTAATAAAAAGTAAACGCTCGATCATGACGTAATTATTTGAAAGTCAATTAATCAAACCGCTCCAATGCGGTTTCAAGCCATATGTTTGATTCCCCGCACGGCACGTCGTAGCCAGTATTTCTATTGTAGTGTTTGACTTTCTATGTGTCCTGTCAGCGCAGGGCTGCCATTGTCATCTTTAATTAATCTCAGTAGAGCGGATATTCACTCAGCTGGATGGAGGTGATGCTTCAGAGAAATCGCTTTTCGATCAACTTCAATGCAGTCAAAGCCGCGACTTGCGGCAGGTGTTAAGTTTACGGAGCCACGCCGTGGTGAGCTTGAAAACTTCTAGTGCCCATTCAGCACGCCAATTGGAGGGCAGTTTCTCCAGGAACCGCAGTATATTTAAACAGCAAAAGAAAAGATAGCTTTTTTCTTTGTTTTGTCGATTTTACCTACAATCTTTTCTTACTGCCAAAATTCCAAACTGTAAACATACGTTCTTTCCGTTATACTTTTATACTGTTCATTCCTTTCCCCAGAGTGCCAACGCTCCCGGGGGAAGAGGCAAACGACAGTTACATTGGCCACTGCACGATAGGGGCTACGGTTCAGACCAGCGTTCCAACATGACTATCCGCACGTCGATCGATTCCACCTAATCTCTCAAGTCGTCCTAAACTCTTTAAAGGGGCACTGACACATCAAAATCATATTTTTTTTTATTATCCGAAACGATTGAAAACGATGCCGGGACATTACCCTCAAAATTTGAAATTTGGGAGTTCAGTATTTGTGAAGTAAAAAAACAATTTCCAAATGCCGAATTCGAAGTTCCCGCGCGATCGGCGCCGGTGCCTTGACGTCAAAAATCGCGGAGACCTGAGAGTCGACTTCCTTTCACCACTCCCGGCTGTTGCCATGGCGACCCAAAGCGAGGAGGAAAGGAGTGAGCGGCAGCAACACGCGCGGACCGGTTTTGAGCGGTGTCGCCTCTTTTCCGTTGGAGGACACAAATCCAGGAGACGGCACCACAACGAACTCCCGATTTTTGGTATTTCAAAAAGAAGGGCCGTAGTGCGTTCGCAATTGCGTTAAAAAACATGTTTTACGATTGCCGTAATTAAATGTTATAGAGATGTCGCCTACAAAGCTTCTAAATTTCCTGATTTTTGACGTCACCGATCAAAAGAAGCGAGGAGGCGAGAGGCGGGAAAATCAAACGCCAAAAATAAAAAGGCGCGCGCGCGCGCGGGAAAATTTTTTTTCGCGATGCGTTTTTTTTTGCGTGTCTATGACTGCAACTTGCATCGTTTTAGACAATAAAAATAAATACGACCTTTGGGGTGTCAGTGCCCCTTTAATGTAAAGCGGAAGGTCAACCTGCGACACCCCGCCCCCTCCGATTACGGTCCGACCAGCGGCATCAATGCCCGAAAGTTTACGTCATCTCATCTTGTTGTCACACCACTGATACGCGAACACACGGTCACATCGGCGATAATTCCAGTGTTCTGTTCACAACGCACAACACTGCCATCGCGATGTTGCTGCAATTTTGCTGACACGCAGAAATACAGAACCATGTTGACTGCCGGCTGGCACTTGACATCAGAAAACAGAACTGATCTCAGCACAGAAGGGACCCAGGCACCCGGCAGCAAAACCTGCCTGTCTTGAACGCAGTCTCCGCGATCTACATAACGTCGTAAACGTCGCCACATCCACTGTAGACCGTGCTGTGAACACCTCGTTCCGCTTGGTCCGCATCGTTCCGCGTGGGTTCCGCAATCCGGAGATAGCCATCTTAGCCCACTGTACGTAGCGCTGCTGGCACTGCTCCGGAACTTCTCTGTTTCTAGCGGATTCATTTGCTCGTTTGATAAAATTAGTGGTAAACAGGTCCATGCAACCCAAATATTTTGCACGTTTGGACTGGGAGACAGAATTAAGGGCCACCCACCCTAGCGAGAAAACGCGCGCGGCGCGCCGATAAATCGGTTAAGCGGCAAGATAAAGGGCGCGTCTCTGCACGCGCTCGTGGCGCTGACTGTGCTTCGGCGACATTTTGTTACTTGCCGCGATCGGCGTGCCACGCGCGTTTTCTCGCTAGTGTGGGTGGCCCTTTACAGGCGGTCTTCTCTGCCGCTCAAGCTCAATCAACTCAACAACACTTATTAAACAACGTGCGCGACGTGCTCGAAAAACGAAACCGAAAGAAGATGAGTCGGAAGGGCGAAAGCTTTCTCCCGTCTGCTTGGAGGAGGAGAAAAAAAATTCCGTTCCTCCCTTCTTCTCCTGTCAGCTTGGGGACGCGTCAGTATAAGGAAGGAAAATGCGCCGTTGCTACATTTTTCCTCCATTGTTTCTTATGCCCGTGCCCCACTAGAGCGACAGACAAAAACAAACGAGAGCGACAAGCCTCAAACCAGAGTCTTTCGCGATTTGAGGGGCTTTCTAGGATAAAGGAGGCCATGCTCAAACACGAGCATCATGCACGCGAGGGTATCTTTGGCAGACTTGCAATCGCTCGTGCTTACTTCACGAGCACCGAACGACTAAACGCCAGGTAAATATACCATCGCGAGCATACTGCATGGGTTTGAGGCTTGTCGCTGTCTTTTGTTTCTGTCTGTCGCTCTAGTGGGACACGGGCATTAGAGTGTACGGCCACTTCCGAGCAACGTGGATGCAATCAAGCCTGCGCAAGCACCCAAAGACCTTGCTACACTGCGGTCATTTCTCGGCATGGTCGTCCACTATTCACGGTTTATACCTCGTTACCCAGAAGTCGTTCAGCTTCTTCAAGAACTGCTGCGAAAGAGCATGCATTTCAGTTCGGGCCCAAGAAGGCAAGACATGACCTCCAAGATGCCAACACTTGGAGGCCGTGGCCTCCAAGTGTTTGCGCCTTTTAGATCCGGCCTAGGACATTGTGGTCACTGCGGATGAATCCACAATTGGCCTTGAAGCAGTTCTGCAGCGGCGAAAACACTGGGAACAGGCTACTGTTGCTTTGCGTCCAGGAAGTTGACGCCGCAAGAGCATAAGTACTCCGCAAGCGAAATGGAAGAGTTAGCCTGCTTGGGGACTTGTGAGCACTATAGGGTTATTGGCTTCTTTCTAGTTCATCCCAAATTCCTCAGTGAGGCAAATACAAACTTCGTAACTCGCCGGTTGAAAAATGTGGGTTTCGACTTACCTTGGTGATCGCTGTGAGTGAACACACACTCCGTAGTCCACTGCTCTGTCGGCTACGGCCGGGTCCTTCCGTTGACTGCCATTAGGCTCCTGTGGACGGGAGACCACACTAAACACAATGATGCCGTACGTGTTTATTGGCTTCAGCGACATGCTTTGCCGGTAGGCCGTACAAAAGAGTGGAGATAAGGTCTTAGCTGCCTTGATTGACACGATCGCCTGGAGGGAAAGGGGGGGGGGGGAGGGGGGAGTCCGCGCTGCCGTAAGTGGCAGGATCACGGGAAGGGGGAGCTGTAATATAAAGATGAATCTTCTGTCGAGCGGAGCTCCACCCCCCCCCCCCCCCCCCCCCCCCCCCCCCCCCCCCCCCCCAGCCAAGAGCCCCGGCCACTGGGTGTGGCCGGCTTATGCAGCCTGCGGGAAATGGGCGCGCCCAAAAGAGCCGGTAGTAGGTCAAAACTAAAACGGGTCGCGTCCATATTCACTCCCAAGGGTGCGCCGGCGGCACAGTCACCCCACGTGGGCGAGGGAGAGCCGTCCCCTTCGGGGAATACGGCCTCGGCTCCTCGTATCCGGATAGCCGCCGCCATTGGTGACGACGACTCCCACGGCCCGCTTGAAGGTAGGCCGAGATAGGGATATAGGGAATCCATGGTTCCCACACTCCTCCTTCTTAAGCCTTATGTAGGACTAAAATCAAAATTAACCTACCGACTCTCGCGCAAAAAAAAAAAAAAAAACCGCATTTGGTATTGGTTCTTACATGCCGGGGTCCACAAATACGTTTTTTTCTGCGACGTTCCAGGCGTTGGAGTCGCTCGCTCACCTCGGTGGAGGTGGTTCGACGGGCCCTTGGGACTTGTCACGGGGAGGACGGAAACAGCCGGTTCGTCCTGGCTGGCGTTCCTCTTCGTGGATACTACTCTAGAGTAGTACTGCGGCATAATGGCATCACGGTCTCTGACCGCTTGTGACGACTGCTCTCACCTTGCCCCTATGGCGATGTAGGGACACACGTAAGCCTGGGCGGCAGTAACTGACCATTAAAAGTTTTGCCTACCCCTTCCCTCGGATACCGTATATTGACCGTTTGATTATAGGTAGCGCCATTTGGAGAGCGAGAGAGAAGAGAGGAAAGGGCTACCGGCGCTTTTCCCTGTGCTAGTGCGTTAGAAGGAGTGAAAGTCCCGGATGAGAGGC